>NW_019385559.1:125494-174269 GCF_000671375.1 Centruroides sculpturatus | reverse complement strand
GTCTAAAAATGCCTTAGGGGACATAACATCAACACTGGGCAGATGTCGATCTAAAACTTAAAACAGGTTAGTTAACCATTGTATAACTATTGTAGTAATTTACCGATGTAATAATTAAATTTACCAAATTTATAGAAATGTAAAAATCCTGAAGAGGGGTGCAAATTACAAGAAAATATTGCACCCGAAATGCATAGAAAATAAATAAAGAATACGAATAAAAGCTTTGTCTCTGATAAAATGCGGTCCAGGCAAAAAACGGGGGTTATTTATGTACAATTAACCCATAAAGTTTTTTCATCAATTTTGAGGAAATATTTTTGAAAAATTGATTTTTTAAAAGTAATATAAAGTAAACCGCACCATGGATATATACATATCTATTACTTAAAGTTTTTCTCTTTCTTTTTATTTTTTTTTATTTACAAATGTTAAAGTAAGACAATTAAGCCTCCGTGTAGGAAGTAGGTCATCTGTTGCAATTGAAGAACTGTCCTACGAAAGTAAGACCCGTGGCAACAACTCTAATTTTACTACATTATAAAACGTATCGAAATTTGATGTCACGGCTAGAGCCTTATAGTGCGCTAGTCATGGCGATTTCGCAGCGCCAATTGGTACTAGTGGTGCCCGTGCAGCAATTTAAACCTTTATGATTATAGATACGCTTGAATTTTATATTGATATGACTTCGTATTAAAATATATAAATTTATAATAAATTATTACGAGAAATATGTATAATTCTCGTGTTATTCATTTCAATCATTTCATATGTTATCCATTCTCATTAGTAAAGAGGAAGAATTACAGAATTTATATATGTATAAGATACAAATATTTTAAATAAATTTATAGCAAGTAAATAAAAATCATACTCTAATAACAGCAATAATTAATAGTTCCGAAATGGGATGGCAAAAATGACTCAGTATAGGTTCGATTAGAGTACAAAGATGGCGATATGGCGTTAATCTCAATTTCAAGGTGTTTCTTGGTTACTTTGAGTGTTCTGTGTAAGAATAAAAAAATTTAACATCGTTTTACTTTTTATCATTAAACAAAGTTGAAAAATAAAATAGTTTTAAGCTTAAAAGTGATAATGATATGTAAAATCGAAAGATTGGTGTCGAGATTGCGACGAATATAGATGAAAAGTTGTAAGTTGACGAAGATGGTTGTTTTTCATTTGTTTTAGTGAATTTATATTCATTTATTTTATGGTAACTGATTTTTTTATATACATTACCCTTGTATGTAATGAAGGAATATCATTCATCCAATCAAATTATGATATAACGTTATAACCTTAAACGTGGAAGTACAATTACTTGTAATAATGGACAAAGCTGATTTGATTAGTTTTCAGTTTTTCATAAAATACAAATGTTTTCAAATATAATAATCCAATTTAAATATCTTTGTCATTTATTTTAATTTCATAAATCAAGGTTTATTATAAAAAAGATATTAATAATCAATGTTTTTTTTAATATTTCAAATCCACTTTTCATCTGTAACTTCACACTTATTGGTAGAGATGGGCGAATATAAGTAATAAAAAATAAATTATAATGCTAAGAATATCTCCTATAAAGCGCCTTACATACCTCTTCAGCGCGCACGGTTTAATTTGCCACATGGAAAGACTTGGACTTGATCCTGAACGTGTTTAATGCTTGTTTTCTTAAATAAAATTATTGGTTAAACTATTGTAGTTGAGGTAAGAGTGTGTAAAAAAGGTCTACTTGTAAAAATCAAAATAAAAAGTTTAATTTCTTTGAATAATACCTGAAGTAAATTGTTTTTGTTTTTCTGTTTATTTAATATTTTGAAAGAAATAAAATAAATACAAAATTAAATTATTAATTAAATAAATTATACAAGATTATCGGGGTGTTTGAATATTCGAGATGGCCGATATTCGAATTTGGGAGAAGTGTTATTCGCCCGTCTTTACTTATTGGTAAGAAGTTTAAAATTGAAATTCCTATATGAGAAATAATGTTTTTAACAGTGATGCATTTAGTGACATTTGTTGCTTGATATATTAAGAGTTATTGAAACAAAATGTGTTTTTGTCTTATTACTATATTGTAAGAAAGTTTTGGTCTTATTTTGATGTCGGTTATATAAAAAGTTATATAAGTTTTTTGTCTACAATTTCGCATATGGAAAATTTCATCCAAATTTTACTAATTGAAATAATAATATACAGATGATAATTTGAATTTAAAAAGTAAATTATTTTTAATCAAGTAAACTTCAATCAAATTTTTTATTTTGAATTAATACATTGGAGAAATTTTACATTTGTGAAATTTTGCCAGTGGGTATTGGATCTTATTTCTGCATAAGCTCTTTCTATTATTTGCCTTTTTTTTTTAGTTTTTATTTTGGCTCTGTCTCTGTCCACTACAAAGACCTTTTACTATGGATTTGGTCAGACCATCTTCCCAATGAATGGTGATGGTGGAGCCAAATATATTCAGAATAGACTACTCCCATAAAATTTCTGAAATTTTTCAGTTCTCTAAATTTGATGCTGCATCCCCAAAGCAATAGGTTGATGCATTAACTTCCTTGGGCATCCTTCCATCTCATTATGCCATTAATAATTATGTCAGAAGACAAAATGTTTTTAACATTTATATTATTAAATAAAATCATTACTCTTATAATAGTTTATAGATTGATTTTTATAGTTTTGATATCATTTGAAAACACATTAAATAATAATAAATTTGAAAAACTAATGTACTTAACTTCATTATAATTACACATTACAATAGCAATTATTTGCTTATTTGCTACATATTTGCTAATGCTAATGTCTGCTGATGTTCTTTAAATATTAAAAGAATAATAAAAAGATCTAAGATGCATTTGATAGTAGTCACAAAATAAATTAAATTCAACAACTGTCTGTCAGCATTAAATAACTTTATTTACATATTTATGTAAGTAATTTCAACAGTATGTAACTATTATCTTCAGGCAAAAATTTGAAAAAGGAACATATTTTTAAATTATGAAAACATTTTGTTCTAATTTTGAATTTTGTTTGAAGATGATACTTGTACACTGTTGAAAGTATAGTAAATATCAACATATACAAGAAAACTGGATGAAAGTATTATTCTGAACAAAAATATTGCCAGGAATTCAGCAAAGAAACAGATTTTAATAGATAAACAAGTATTTTCCATCATTTTTAATGCTCACCTTAGGTTATACATTTGAAGATTGAACAAAAAACTGAATACATATTTTAATATTAATAGAACATGATATTGCCATGTGACAATGGTTGAAGTCTCAAAGTGTTAAAATGGTTATTTTTTTCTCCTCCTATGCCTGCATCTAGCTTTAAACGCATAGCAATGCTATGTTCCATTAATTTATAAATATATATTCTGTTTTGTTCAATCTTTGAATGTATAACATGAAGATGACTACTAAAAATAGTGGAAAACATTATTTAATTAAAATATTTATTAAATCTTTTTCTTTGCTGCATTCCTGGTGATATTTTTGTTCATTATAGTACTGTTGAAAGTATTTGCATAATATATGTAAATGAAGTTATTTAATGTCAATAGTTAGTGGTTGGTTTATTTTATTTTATTTTATAATACTAAAAAATACTAGTGAAATTGATTTGAAAAAGATATTCATTTTTGATAACAGCAATATTCAAGAATATAATTGAAATGTTGATATGCATGGAATTACATTGTATATTGATTTGAAAAGACTAATTTTTTTAGAGTCTTAAAATTAATAACTTAAAATAATCAACATGACTGACAACTTTTTAATATCTAATACACACTATTTGCTAAACTAACATTTTTGAGCCAGTTTATAGCTCTTCATCAGATTTAAACCAGGGCTGTGGAATCTGAGTCAGAAGTAAATTAATTGCTAGAGAAGTTGGAGTTGGCCTATTTTTACCTATTCCAACTCCTGACTTTTTTTTATTATGTACTTTGTATTAAGTTTTTAACAGGAGCATTAACCTTCTATCTTGCATTATAGAAGCCTCTTATAATGTAAGATCTTATTTTATGATGATTTCCCATTTCATGATCTTTCTTTGCATATTACTTAATTACTTAATACTTAATTGCTTAATTACTGTTGATTTTCTTTTGTTAAATCAAGACTCTCAGTGTTCTTCCATGAGAATTCTTAATTTAACACCCCTTTCTTGAAAATTACTTTAAATTAAGAAGGGGTGTTAGCATTAGTAGTATGACAAAGTAAGGAAAAACAATCCACAGTCATGAAAAGACTAAAGCCAGGACTATCAAGTATTGAACACTACTCAGGAGAGGAGAAATGCAAGAAATGTAACATCAGGGAAAACAAACTTATGTTGTGAAAAATAAGCTAGCAAGACATCAATGTTTCTATTCAGAAAATCTGAAATGTACATTGTGGGTTATAAGCACATGAAACATTGACTGCAAGGTGCTAGAAATTATGGATGAACTCTGCAGAAAAATACAAAAACTGGATTGTAGATGACTGGCATTTTGTTATTTTTCCAATGAGAGTAAAATTAATTGATTTGGAAGTGGTGGATATAAATGCTGTTATAAACCACTTGCAGCAAAATTGAACTTCCATTATATACTACCATCAATATGGAGGTTGCACTCTTATGGGAGGGGCTATACTACAGCCAAAGACACAAATAATCTTGTTTACATTGATGATATTATGAATGCAGAAATGTATTGCAATATTTTCAAACCAATTTTTCAGGTGTTTTGCAGCGCTATTACCTGAACAAACAGAAAATATGGTAAATCAGCATTTCTGTGTATATTTAACAGTATTATACACAAAAATATAATAAAAATATGATAAAAAAAATAAATATAGATATACACAAAAATAATTGGATGAGTCAATGATTGAGTTCTTGCAGTAGCCACCACAAAGTCTAGATCGCAGTCCTAATGAAAATGAAAGGAATTTATATAAGCAAAAACTCAATGATTTTTCTAACTCCATCATTCATGACTTGACATTGTATAAAGTAAATTTGGGATTAAGACAGTATGTACTTATGTTTGAATGATAGCATGTCAGAATGTGTTTCTACAGTTTTGGAGGAAAAGGAAGCCACACCAAATATTAATTGCTTAAAATAAATTTTCACATATGAACACAAAATTTGTTCATATGATAATACAGTAGAGCGTCGTTTATCTGAATCAATTGGGGACTGGGGTTGTTCGGATAACTTATTTTTCNAAATATTTCAAATAATATTTGTTTGTTTTAAACTATTAAATATCTTATTTTTAGGTAAAAAATTTAAATTGGATGATGTATTTTTTGTGATTATTTAAATTAAATAATTGCAAAAAAGCACATAAATGGATTTATCATCAACATTATTATTATCAAATTTAGAGGTGGTAAACAAGTTATGATTGATTATGTGGATAATAAGAAAACATATTACTTCCTTGTTATGTATAATGTAAGACAATTCTTAATCTTCTATATATGCTTTTAATTTGTTTTGCATCATATTTTCACATCTTGTAACTCAAATTTTATTCATTTCTAATTAAGATAGAAGGATGAAACATTTAGAGCATATCTAAGTCTGATGACAATGCATTTTAATGATGTGTTAGGTGGCATCATTTCCACCATTCTTCCCATTCCAAAACTGATAAACATAACCAAATGTAGTATGTGTATAAAAGCCTCACACTCAAAAAACATGATCAATAAAAGTATTTGTTTTTTTCTAAAAATATTAAAATTATTCTATAGCAAATTTATAATTGTTACTGTTCTATTTAAGATTTTCTCATATTATGGGTTTTTTTTTAACTACTTTAGTTAGGCATTTCAACTATTTATTAAAAAGTAAATTATTTTTAATCAAGTAAACTTCAATCAAATTTTTTATTTTGAATTAATACATTGGAGAAATTTTACATTTGTGAAATTTTGCCAGTGGGTATTGGATCTTATTTCTGCATAAGCTCTTTCTATTATTTGCCTTTTTTTTTTAGTTTTTATTTTGGCTCTGTCTCTGTCCACTACAAAGACCTTTTACTATGGATTTGGTCAGACCATCTTCACAATGAATGGTGATGGTGGAGCCAAATATATTCAGAATAGACTACTCCCATAAAATTTCTGAAATTTTTCAGTTCTCTAAATTTGATGCTGCATCCCCAAAGCAATAGGTTGATGCATTAACTTCCTTGGGCATCCTTCCATCTCATTATGCCATTAATAATTATGTCAGAAGACAAAATGTTTTTAACATTTATATTATTAAATAAAATCATTACTCTTATAATAGTTTATAGATTGATTTTTATAGTTTTGATATCATTTGAAAACACATTAAATAATAATAAATTTGAAAAACTAATGTACTTAACTTCATTATAATTACACATTACAATAGCAATTATTTGCTTATTTGCTACATATTTGCTAATGCTAATGTCTGCTGATGTTCTTTAAATATTAAAAGAATAATAAAAAGATCTAAGATGCATTTGATAGTAGTCACAAAATAAATTAAATTCAACAACTGTCTGTCAGCATTAAATAACTTTATTTACATATTTATGTAAGTAATTTCAACAGTATGTAACTATTATCTTCAGGCAAAAATTTGAAAAAGGAACATATTTTTAAATTATGAAAACATTTTGTTCTAATTTTGAATTTTGTTTGAAGATGATACTTGTACACTGTTGAAAGTATAGTAAATATCAACATATACAAGAAAACTGGATGAAAGTATTATTCTGAACAAAAATATTGCCAGGAATTCAGCAAAGAAACAGATTTTAATAGATAAACAAGTATTTTCCATCATTTTTAATGCTCACCTTAGGTTATACATTTGAAGATTGAACAAAAAACTGAATACATATTTTAATATTAATAGAACATGATATTGCCATGTGACAATGGTTGAAGTCTCAAAGTGTTAAAATGGTTATTTTTTTCTCCTCCTATGCCTGCATCTAGCTTTAAACGCATAGCAATGCTATGTTCCATTAATTTATAAATATATATTCTGTTTTGTTCAATCTTTGAATGTATAACATGAAGATGACTACTAAAAATAGTGGAAAACATTATTTAATTAAAATATTTATTAAATCTTTTTCTTTGCTGCATTCCTGGTGATATTTTTGTTCATTATAGTACTGTTGAAAGTATTTGCATAATATATGTAAATGAAGTTATTTAATGTCAATAGTTAGTGGTTGGTTTATTTTATTTTATTTTATAATACTAAAAAATACTAGTGAAATTGATTTGAAAAAGATATTCATTTTTGATAACAGCAATATTCAAGAATATAATTGAAATGTTGATATGCATGGAATTACATTGTATATTGATTTGAAAAGACTAATTTTTTTAGAGTCTTAAAATTAATAACTTAAAATAATCAACATGACTGACAACTTTTTAATATCTAATACACACTATTTGCTAAACTAACATTTTTGAGCCAGTTTATAGCTCTTCATCAGATTTAAACCAGGGCTGTGGAATCTGAGTCAGAAGTAAATTAATTGCTAGAGAAGTTGGAGTTGGCCTATTTTTACCTATTCCAACTCCTGACTTTTTTTTATTATGTACTTTGTATTAAGTTTTTAACAGGAGCATTAACCTTCTATCTTGCATTATAGAAGCCTCTTATAATGTAAGATCTTATTTTATGATGATTTCCCATTTCATGATCTTTCTTTGCATATTACTTAATTACTTAATACTTAATTGCTTAATTACTGTTGATTTTCTTTTGTTAAATCAAGACTCTCAGTGTTCTTCCATGAGAATTCTTAATTTAACACCCCTTTCTTGAAAATTACTTTAAATTAAGAAGGGGTGTTAGCATTAGTAGTATGACAAAGTAAGGAAAAACAATCCACAGTCATGAAAAGACTAAAGCCAGGACTATCAAGTATTGAACACTACTCAGGAGAGGAGAAATGCAAGAAATGTAACATCAGGGAAAACAAACTTATGTTGTGAAAAATAAGCTAGCAAGACATCAATGTTTCTATTCAGAAAATCTGAAATGTACATTGTGGGTTATAAGCACATGAAACATTGACTGCAAGGTGCTAGAAATTATGGATGAACTCTGCAGAAAAATACAAAAACTGGATTGTAGATGACTGGCATTTTGTTATTTTTCCAATGAGAGTAAAATTAATTGATTTGGAAGTGGTGGATATAAATGCTGTTATAAACCACTTGCAGCAAAATTGAACTTCCATTATATACTACCATCAATATGGAGGTTGCACTCTTATGGGAGGGGCTATACTACAGCCAAAGACACAAATAATCTTGTTTACATTGATGATATTATGAATGCAGAAATGTATTGCAATATTTTCAAACCAATTTTTCAGGTGTTTTGCAGCGCTATTACCTGAACAAACAGAAAATATGGTAAATCAGCATTTCTGTGTATATTTAACAGTATTATACACAAAAATATAATAAAAATATGATAAAAAAAATAAATATAGATATACACAAAAATAATTGGATGAGTCAATGATTGAGTTCTTGCAGTAGCCACCACAAAGTCTAGATCGCAGTCCTAATGAAAATGAAAGGAATTTATATAAGCAAAAACTCAATGATTTTTCTAACTCCATCATTCATGACTTGACATTGTATAAAGTAAATTTGGGATTAAGACAGTATGTACTTATGTTTGAATGATAGCATGTCAGAATGTGTTTCTACAGTTTTGGAGGAAAAGGAAGCCACACCAAATATTAATTGCTTAAAATAAATTTTCACATATGAACACAAAATTTGTTCATATGATAATACAGTAGAGCGTCGTTTATCTGAATCAATTGGGGACTGGGGTTGTTCGGATAACTTATTTTTCGGATAACCAATTATGTACGAAAAAATATATTAATTTATCCTGTGTTGAAATTTTTCTCCGTTGCGTGTCACTTTGCGTTGAATTTTCGTCAATGTTAAGCCTAACAAAGATTATTGTATCGTTAAAAATTATTTTTTTATTTTGTACAAACAAAATAAATATATTGAAAAATATAAAAACAATAAAAAATTATACTTCAGAAGTTAATTTAGTATCAAAAACGTAAAATATTTGAGTAGCCAAAGACATAGCCAAAGATTACAGTGCCACAGCACTGGCGAAAATTTAAATTTGTCGACTGGAATTCCTTCAGATAACCGACATTTCAGATAACCGACCTTTGGATAAATGATGCTCTACTGTATACCCAATAATAATGATTTTTCTAGATCTAGACAAGTTCTACCAGTTCTGTATATGAGTTTATCAATTAAATGTTGTGTATTTAAATATTGAAGGCTTCTTTTTAGATTTTTTTAGGATACATCATTTACTTCAGATTGTCCAAACATGTAAACTTTTTTTTGGGTCATGTAACTTCATAGATAACATCAAAAGACTAAAACATTAGTAAAAATTTAAGCAGTTACTCAACTGTCATATTAATAAAATGGCCTTTTGAATGTTTAATTGAATTTTGGTCTTTAATAAAGTAAATGTTTGTTTTTAATAATCAAATGATAATATACCAGATTCATTATCAAGTATAACCTGATTGATTAAAGGTAGGTGATGAAGTTATTAAATTTATTAATTAGAATTAAATTAAATTAATCTAGAATATTCTAGGAGAAAAGATTGATCCAGAGCAGAACTCAAACCTGCAGCTTTTGCTTACCAATGTAGCTGCCAATTATTTCATTCAGACTGCCATTTGATCTTTGCTTCCAGACCAATTAGTTTAGAACCATGGTTCTTAATTAGTGGTACACATACCCCCAGGGGTATGCGAGGCAATCTAAAATCAGTCGATTTAAAATTTAAATGCATGAGATGAAGCAATAAAAAAAATAATGGATGGACCATCAAAAATTCGGCAATTTACAATATGATGTCAAATTCACAAATTTATTTATTTATAACTAAAAATATTCTTGAAATTTCATCAAAAAAATGCATTTGTGACAATATCTAAATGAAATTCTTACCCAAGAAACAAAAATTGTACAATTAATATTATCATCATGTCAGCGAAGCAGCAATAAAATATTTACTACTATTTTGCACAACATNTGCCATTTGATCTTTGCTTCCAGACCAATTAGTTTAGAACCATGGTTCTTAATTAGTGGTACACATACCCCCAGGGGTATGCGAGGCAATCTAAAATCAGTCGATTTAAAATTTAAATGCATGAGATGAAGCAATAAAAAAAATAATGGATGGACCATCAAAAATTCGGCAATTTACAATATGATGTCAAATTCACAAATTTATTTATTTATAACTAAAAATATTCTTGAAATTTCATCAAAAAAATGCATTTGTGACAATATCTAAATGAAATTCTTACCCAAGAAACAAAAATTGTACAATTAATATTATCATCATGTCAGCGAAGCAGCAATAAAATATTTACTACTATTTTGCACAACATACCTCTGCGAGAGCGGATTTTCGGCCATGACAAACATGAAAACTAAACATTGTCACCAACTTCAACTCAAAGATGACTCGAGACAGAAGCTGACCAAAAAGCAACCAGATTTTACAAAGTTGCGGAAAGAAAATCGTGCACATTTGTCACATTAAAAATAAATAACCTTATGTTATTTTCATTATTATTAGAATTGTATTTTAAAGGTAATAAACATAAAAAAAAAACATATTTTATTTATCACTAGCTGTCTACTCACGGCTTCGCCTGCATTATATAGAATTTTCTTGTGAGAGTAAGATATTTTCTTGCATTAAAGTGTAGCCTATGTCCATCGCCAACATGTAAGCTATCTCTGTGCCAAATTTTATTAAAACCTGTTTGGCAGTTTAGACGTGAAAAGGTGACAGACAGACAGAATTACCTTTGAATTTATAATATTAGTATGGATTAATATGAATTTCTGCTATAAGGGGTATGCGAGTTTGAGCTCTTTCTTGAAGTGGTACGCAGGAAAAACTAATTGGGAACCACTGGTTTAGAAGATTATAAACATACAGGTCACATTGACTGGGGATCACATTCATGGTCTTCCTTGTCACTAAGCTGACTTAAAGCTTTTACTCTGACATGCCATATACTACAAATAATCATGTAGCATTGTTATTATTATTAATAGACAGTTTGGGCTTCTATTCACAATTCTTCCAGACTGGAGTGACAGTACTGATAATTCTTCAAAGTACCTTCTAAAATAAAATTTCAGTAGATATGCATGTAGTCATTAAGATAACCTATATGTTAATTAAATTCATTTTGTAATATTTAAAAAGGCAGTAGAATTTTTAATGTTTGTTTTTAAATTTTTTCTCAAGCTGCTGTTATGGGAGGGCTACAGAAAAATATTGAGTTCAAAAAGGACCAAAGGTCAAAAAAAAAAAAAAGGTTGATTAATACTGCATTATATTATTTTATTCATACTTATACATAATACTTATACATTTTAATATGCCTTGATCATTTTAAGTTTGTTATTAATATATGTTTTCAAAACACTTTTAAGTTAATGTACTTTCAGTAATACAGTAGTGGACAACCTCTTCCCCTAATTAATCTGTTAAATAAAGGGTTTACTGTATTATTAATTCAAAATATTTTTTTTTTTTGTATATAAAATGTTGATTCTGAAAATAGGAACTACTACTTGAAAATATTTAATAAAAAAAAAAGATAATGAAGTTTTTGAGGAAAACCTGTTCTTTTAAAATACTGTAGTAGAATAGACTTTTCTCAAAATTTTTCCTGTTGAAATTTTTAAAAAATGTGTTGTATTTCGTTGGTTCTGAGATGTGCTGTGAGTTTGAAATAGAAAACTTTTATTTTAATTTTTGATCAAATGATGAATTATTAAAATGTAATAATTAATTAGATATTTAAAAATAACATATTAACATAATCTTAAAAATTAATTATCAGTTTAATGTTTTTTCAACCAGATTTAGTCTGATTATTTTGTCCTTCTTTATAATAAGTTTAGTACAATGTCTGTGGTCAATTCTTCTGCTAACTGGATGAGAAGATTTTTTGAACAATTGATCATTATTTTTTATTTACCCCCATTTATTTCTGCATTTGTATTATTGTATGCCTCAAAGAGAATTTTTCAAAAGTTGGAACAGTTCAAAATAACTTGCACACACTTAATTTACATATTACTTATAGCACACACTTTTGATAGAAAGATAAATGCATGGAAGGCAAGACGTATTTTGGTTACTTCAATGGCACTTTTGAGGTGAAAGAACTTTTTACAACATTTGAATGCACATATACATTTAAGTAATGCACATTTCTCAAAATGTTTAAACAACATAACATTTAAAAACTAACAACAAACTTTAAACAACATAACATTAGAAATAGCTCCTTGATACAAATTAATATAAATCAATTTAAGATTAGCATTGCTTGATATGCTTATGCCAGATTTAGTTTCATTAAATTTGTTTTTAAAAAATCTGTCAAATAAGCTACGTCATTTTTGGAATCAATTAAGTTGGCTTATAAGGCATTATCATTGTTTTCGAAGAACTTGAGCACTGAATCAGAGTTCATAAAACCAATCCAAAGGCACATGTTCCTTTGTGCACCTGTTTGTAAATTTTGATGGCTTCTGCCATTCTGAGTCTTAGTGTCAAAAATTTTTAGTGTTAATTTTGACTCTTTCCAACATATTGACACCCTGGACTCACAAATTGGACCAGTGTTGTTACATAAGACAACAACAAATTATTGGCTAATATTAATAAATGCTCTACTCAGTAACCAAGAAACCAGCAAAAGAACCACTCACTTTGAAAAGCAAATGTCTTCATCCAATTTTAAAAGGACATCTTCAGGCTGATATTCTGTATTGGAACTACATGATTTTAGAACAAATCTTAATCTCTACATTGTTGTTGTTGTTACATAATTCTCTTTCTGGGTGTCATAAGCATGTTATTTAATTCTGATAGTTAACAATCTCCTCTTAAATTCTATGTAAGCTGTATGTTAAATCTTGTGTCAATTGATGATATATAATATACCCTGGGAGCCCTCTATAGGTCTATTTCATCTTTACCATTAGTTAGCAGTCTGAATATAATTGGGCAAAATGAAATAGACCTATAGAGAAGTGGAAAAGATAAAATAGAACAAAATAACTACAAAATTACCAACAAATCAGCATAAATTCACTTCAAAAACGAACGTTTTCTACCATCTTTTGAGGTGAAAGAACGTTTTCTACTGATGATGACCGTTGAAGACGGTAGAAAACATTCGTTTTTGAAGTGAATTTATGCTGGTTTGTTGGTAATTTCGTAGTTATTTTGTTAATTCTCACACCAGTAGTGTTAGTATGATGGATGATAAAATAGAACTACAGAAAGCTTCCAGGGTGCATTGTATATTATTAATTGACAGAAGATTTAACACACATTTAGCTTATATAGACTATGAGGAGGTCGTTTACTACCAGAATTAAAGAACATGCTTATGATATCCAGAAAGGAAATTACGTAACAGCACTGGCCCAATTCACAAGTGAGCTGGGATGTTCCCACATTGGGAAGAGTTGAAACTAACACTTAAATTTTTGATACTGTGTAGTGTTCAGAATGGCAGAAGCCACTGAAATTTATAAACAAGTATGCAAAGGAGGATGTATTTATAATAGAGATAAACTAAATCTGGCAGAGACATGGCAAGCAATGCTAACCTTAAATTGATTTATATAATATGAATATATATTAAGGAGCTACTTCTAATATTAAGTTGTTTAAACTTTTTGAAAAAAGTTTGTTTTATCAAATATATATACCATATTTACTCGCATATAAGATGACCTCTTATATGTAAGACTCTCATATAAGAAGTATGACTTTAAAGATCAAAATAAAGAAAATTAGATTTATTAATATAATTCTAATTTTATTTTGTTTAATCACAAGTAAAATATCAAATGAACTTAAATGCACACATTGTCCCACAAAAATTACTGGCATTTTAAACTTAAGAAAAAATCTTGTAACAACATAATTTGTTCATGTAAAGCTGGACAATCAGGAACTTTTTTTTTTTTCAGAAACTCTAAACAGTAGAATCCACTCTCCGTCGATTACACTTATCAGTTTTTCCGAATTCTGATTTCTGAATAATCATCCATTTTCATACTGGAGTGGATTAAAACTTATGTTGGGCTCCCATGTGATTTTGGAATTTTTGTTTGGAATTCAATTCAAAAGTTTTGCTTTTCCTATTGCTATTCATCTTTACTCCTGACAATATACAAAAATGATTCAAACGACCCAGATAAAATACTTATGTTTTTAAATACAAGAGAGTAAGCATCCGGTAAAAAATGCAAATACACAGTTCACAAAAATTATTTGCAAAAATGCAAAGAATCTTTCGCTTGTGCATATAGGACGATCTAGGAATTTGAAGCTGTGATAAATGAATAAAAACCTTGTTTTATATGCGAGTAAATACAGTATGTGTATATATATATGCATTCAAATGTTGTAAAAACTTTTAACCTGAGGAGGGCTACTGAAGCAGTCAAAATTGTTTGTTGTCTTCTGTGTATTAATATTTATCTTTCTATTAAAAGTGCTGGAAGTAGTATGTAAAAGCGTGTGTAAGCTATTATATGCCTCCTCTACCAAGACTATTTATTCACCTTTTTTTTTATCTGATATATCTATTTTGCATTATTTCATCTTGTCTATTTTAGTCTTAAAGATGCTTTCTATATACCAGGCCAAATTTATGTTATCTCTTTATTAAATTGGGAGTTTATGTACTGCACATTTATAGTCTTTTTCTATGATCTCATTAAAAATGAAGAAGAGTTTATGGTTTTTCTTGGTCATTAAAAAAATAAGCTTTTATAGAATACCATAGTTTATAATATAAACCTTAGTTTTTGTGTTTTTAAATATTTTTATTAATTATACAGATATCCTTTGATTAACACAGTTAGTTAATTTCTTGATGTCTATCACTTATGTCAAAATTGCATTAATCAAATACAGTGGTACCTCAGTATTCAAACCGAACAATCACCATTTACTAGAAAATGGTGATTATTCAGACTAGAAAATTTTTAGTTAATAAAAAATATTTTAATTTTAATAAATGAAAATAGCAAATTTACCGACACCGTATTTGCCAAGAAAAACATATTTATGTTAAGTAAAGACAGCTGTTAAAGTCATGTTAATTAAACTTTTTGCCATGTATAAAAAGAAATTGCCACAATTAATTTTTCATGTTAATCAAATCCTGCATTAAGCAAGGATAATTAATAAAATAAATAATAATAATGTGTGCACTCTTACTAATTTAAAACCAATTATGTTTATTTTTTCTACTAAATATTCTAGTCCATCTATATTTGGTTTATGGCATCTGACATCATGTTTCGACCTCCAGGAACCCTCTCCATCTCTCTCTATCCATACACCATTCCTCTTTAATCCTGTTTGCACTACATGCTAACTTTACTCTGTCGCACCAAGTTTACTTGGGTCTTCCTCTCTTTTTCTTTTTTTGTGGAATGTATTCCATTGACATTTTCGGGAGTCTCTCATCACATTCTAGTCAAAAACATAAATCAAAATTTTCTACAAAACATGGCAAATCTGTAAAATTAATTTATAGTACATATTTTAGTATAAGTAAATGTATCAAATATGGTATAAAAGTTTTAAAATGCACATAGTCTTTTTTGATTTCATTTTTTTTATATATTAATAATGCTAATCCAAACCTTGCCATACAATAATTAGTTTGGATTAGAAAGAGTACACTGTAATAATGAGTAATGGTAATATAATAACTTTAAAAAAAATTCCATGATTGAAGATTAAATAAAAAAAACTACAGAAAAGCACAACTTAAAAGACACAACACTTACAGACAACATATGTAGAAAAATCTACCTTATATATAAAATTAAATAACATATCACATTAGATTGCAAGCTTTTAACACAGATTACTTACATCAACATAACCAAATGGCATATGCATGAAAAGCTTGCATACAAACACAAAATACGATACATCCAGCAATCATACTACAAATACACAACTCAGACAGACATAGAAAAGAACACATGGAAAACAGCATACATCACACTCTAGAAAGCAACCAAATTGCGCATGTGTCACATATTCGGGTAATTCTTAAATATACATACACATGCATACTAACAACATACAAATTAAATAACACCTTTTTTTATATAGTTATGTCTTGATCTTAGTTCAGAATAGCACTAGGCACTGGTATAAAATGAATAGCTGATTGTGACATTAATAATATTTTTGCTAGTTACCATGTTGTTGAGGTAAGAGAGGCCAGTAGATTCAACAAACCATAGAGAATGCTGAAATAGAAACTGTAAATATGGAAATTCAGACACTGAAAACCTTTAAAAACAGCAAAAACAATTTAGTTACGAACATTTTCAGTCATTTTTAAAGACCATCCTCAGTTAGAATACAAAATCAAATTTAACAAAAATAGAATATAACAGATAATTTTCCAAACACAGAATGCCAATTAGTTTAAGTTAAAAATTAAAATAATAGAATAAAATAAAATTACAAATAAATATTTTAATAAATAATGAACAAATAAACAACATAAATAAAAATACAATATAAGCTCAAAAGCTCATAAAACAAATCTATAAATAAAACAAATATAACAAATGTAAAGATTATAGTGAGTATCCTGAAGACATCAATTCTGGTTATGCCATATCCAAATCAAACCAAGCTTTCCATGCTACAGAGAGGGCATTGATATCCTTATAATTGATGGAATCTATATATTCATAAATATGTGCAACAGTGTTGTTTCTTCAGTTATAAGGATATCAACACCTATGATAAGATACAATCTGTTTGTACTCTATAGTGCCATTTGGTGGACCAGGGTCAAAATACAGTTGTGATAACATAAAGTTATATCTAAATTTATATACATTTGGAAGCAAAGGCTTGCTCGGAGTCCAGGTGGCACATCTGGCAAGTGCACCACACAGCAAGCGGAAGCTGAAGGTTTAAGTCCTGCCCCAGGCCAGCTCTTTTCTTCCAGATGACTCTAAATTATTTAATAAACTATTTAAATTATAATTATTAATTTAGATAAGAGATGGCATCTAACATCTACCTCTAGTAGCAAATTACTTAGTATTAATTATTAAATATAGTGGATTTATAGCTCGAGTATTTAAGGTAATCAATTTCAAGTTGAGATCATGAGCAGTTGCACAATATCCTTTACCAATATGTCACCTTCATCTACAGTTTCTTCATTACCAAAGGAAGGACACAGTTTCCTCCTTGTTGCTTTGAGACATTTAATTGTTACTTTTTGCCAAGCCTTTATAATTAGTCTAATTGCAATGACAATGTTGAATTCTTCCTTCCAAAATTTTTTAGGGTCATGTTGGTAGTCTTACACATTTCAAAGCACCTGGTAAAAAGGGTACTTGTATAAAGTTTTCTGAAATTTGCAATTATTAGCTGATTCATAAGCTGGATCAGAGATGTAGTATTGGAAGGTAGAAAAAATCACCTTGATAAACTCGAATTGCTTGGGTGGCTCTTCTTCTTTACCCATTGGATGGACAGGTGAATTATCTAAGGTTAAAATGGCTTTTAGAGGCAGATTGTTTTTGTCCAAACACTTTGCAAATCCTGTCTCCAAATTCTATTCTTGTGATCCAGACTTTGCTGGTGGATTTCCACAAAACACTAAGATAGGATTTAGACATATTGAACTTATTGAATGCTTGGGGATTCTGAGTGGTAGACCAAAATTGGTTTTACCTTGCAGTTTTCACTTGCAATACCAATGGTTCCCAAACTTATGCCCAAGGACTCCTTCTCATAGCAAAAACCTGACCATGAACTCCCAAGTGAAATAACTACACAACTACATAATAGCAAAATTACATATTTAACTTTGATGTCTTGAATGGTGAATGGTGATGTAAAAATAAAATAAAATAAAACATTTTGATATTTAAATTAATATTTATTGAAATTACTAGCTAAAGTTTGCCAGTTTTTAAAAACAGGTTATAATTGAGTGAAAACAAAAACAATGTATAATTTATTTCTAGTTGGGTTATAAATTACATTACAAAAATATAAAATTAATAAGTTTTTTTTATTTTGTCTATTGAATTTCATAGAAAAACATATTTTTGGTCAAAATAAATAAATTGTTTATATATTTTTAGTCATTAAATAGTTTTTAACTATGAAAAACAACCAATAATTATCACTGTTTTGGAAAGAAAAATTAAATAAATATATAAAATTCTATAAACAAACAAAATAAATTTCTTACATCCTTTTTGTTGACATTTTCAAAACCCTAATAATTGAGCCATCTGGATAAATTCATTTCTAATCTCTTGAATACTATTTTCTTTCAGTAGAACTTTTGGCCATAATTTACACCAAACTTCCTTTAAGAGTTTCTAAGTGACTTCTTTCCAAGAACTATTAATGTTTTTAATTGATATTTGCTTTTATCTTCTAGTTCAATTTAAATTGCTTAATGTACAATGCAGATTTCAGATTTAAATGTTGTATTACTATCTGATCCATCAGTCGAATCAGGGAAATTTCATTTCTAGAAAAATGGTTAAAACAATCAGTAAATAATTCCTTGGTAATCCAGGCTTTTCTATTACCTTTCCATATTACAGGTAAATTTGTTTTTTGTATCCTTTTAATGCCCTGAAATTTTCCAACTGGTAAACTGTAACAGTTTTAAGTTAAAATTGCCATTTGATCCAAAAAGTAATGTTAAATGGTCTTTGGCTGCTTTGAACCCAACTGCTAATTTTTTTTTCAATAGAAATTATAGCTGTTTGCAGAACAAACTGCTTTTGTCAACATTGAACATTAAATTTGGTGAAAAATTTTAAAATTTTCATGTTCAATTATTTTCTTTAGTTTTTTTGAAAACTTCTTTGCAGCTTCTGATAATTTTACACTATGAATTTTGGCTAGTTTTTTAAATTTCTCAAACCAATCACAAAATTTTCCACAATTCTTCAGTTTGTTTAGACTTTAAATGATCAAATGAAAATAATGCTTTTTCTTGAATTACCATTGAATTAGTCATATGACATTGTGACATCATCCATTCACAAATTTAACATTTCTTCCATTTTTTCCTAAAATTGGATTCCTTAAGTAAGTTAATTTTGCTGCTGTAACATCTGTTCAATTCTGAGCAGACTGTTTTCTTTTTTCTTATTGACTAAGTATTGTTGACTGCACTAGTTGTAAAAAAGTGCCTCGTTGGATTTTCTTTCACCCCTTTAAACACATTTTATATGATATTTAATTTAGTATCTAAAGAAATTGCTTTTATTGCAGTGCACCACACTGAAGTGTAAGCAACAACTAAATTATACCAATTATGCATGAAACTGTTAAAACAGATATATCTAAAGCTTGGAAATATATGACATGCCATCATTGTTAGGGAATCAAATGACTTTCAGGCACTGACCTTAAAATTTTAATATTTTTATATTAAATGGGACTTGAAATTATGGACTACATTATATTGAGGTTTTATTTCAGAGATAACATTAAACAAGGTATGTCTGTATGTCATGTATTGCTCATCCCCATTGGTTTTGTGTGTATATGTATATATATATATATATATACATACACACACACAAATATACATACAGAAGATTGTACATTTTAATGATAAAAAGTTATCTCAAAAATACTTATTAAAATTGTATTGTTAAACATGGAAGAAAACTTAATGTTTATTATTGTTTATTTATAAAAAAAGAATCAGTTTGAAATAATTATTTCCTTATTTAATATATTATTAGTGTTATTAAGCAAATAGCATAATTTTAAATGGAAATCTTTTAAATAAATATAATTTTTTTTTATAGGGAGATAGTACTGATTGAAACAGTGAATGCCTCTTAAGGAGAGGCCAGTGGCCTTACACTTTCAGTGATAAAAAGAAAAACCAGAAAGAAAGAAAATTATGACAGATAGCTGGAAAGAAACTAAATTGCAAATTTGTACTCCCTCAGTAAATGTATGTTTGTTTTTTCAAAATTAGAATTATTTGAAATATTTATTTATATAATTTTTAGTACTATAATAGAATTCACTAATTGTAATCATTGATATTATCGTCTATATAATGTTATCAAAATTAGAATTTTCTAAAATGTGTAACTAAAAATACACTTATTAAACTAATTAAAGTTTTGGTTATAGTTAACATTATCTTAAGATAAATAGGCATTTTTTTAAGTCATCTTTTTTGCACCATTAATGTTAACATGTAATTGATAATGTCAAATTGTTATCAACCTTAAAGATGATATTGTAGGACAGGCAAATAACACTAGATAAATAACTATTAATTAAATAATAATTACTACTAATAAAATTTAAAGTCATACATAGTTTAATTGTTTTAACTTGTCTTTTTAATGTCACAGTCAATAAAATCAGAATCCGTCCAAAAGCAATTAAAATAATTGGTTTCTACTGTAATTTGAAATTGTTAGAATTATTTGGAATTTGTAAAAATAATTTGAATCTAAATTTCATGTAAAGATTTCTATAATAATACATAAATTAATTTTAATGATTTATTTTTTAATTCAAAAATTATAAAATACAGAATTATTCATAATTCTGGATCTAATTTTTATTTTTAAAGTACATCATGCATTATACTGCTGTAACTGATGTAAGCATATAAATCAGTTTGTATTTATGTTCAATATTTTGACCATTCATTTTATTTTATTTAACTTTAAATATTTGTATGTTCTTGAGGTTTGAAAGTTTTGAATACATGCTTGTGGTACACAGTTTTAGAATGCTGACACAAACATATGTTCAATTTAGAAAAATCATTGTATAAGACCTGAAGCTGAGACAGTATCAAAAAACAGTTCATCTCTATTAAATATTGACTACTTAAATGTTTTAACATTCATATTGAAAATGAGAACACTTGTGACATTGCACCATCACACCTACTCCTTTTTTGCATTTCTAAATTGTCCTATTTTTTATTTGGTGATGCATCATACTGGTGTAACTGATTGGCAATTCTGTGCAATGCAGACATAGCACAGAATTGTCAATCAGTTACAGCAGAGTGTAATCATCTCAAGATATTAAGAAGATTGACAATTGGATGACCAAGGTGGCATGAGTCTGCCACTCTGGCAGCCAGTCTTTAAGACAGGGTTGGAACCTCAGAAATTTTTTCATAAATGGTCTGTTTCAGATAAACCAGATCCCATCCCTTGCTATCTGGCTGAACCCATGATGGATTTGGAAAAGACACACTTAATGTTTGTAGGACAGAAAGAGTTCAAAACTAAACAGTTCTTTTTTACTTTGTAATTCATAGCCTACTTTGATGTTTGTAGTTTGAACATGGTTTTATGTAATGAAATGAAAATTACCAAAATAAAAGAAAGAGAATTGAAATTGATGAATAATTGTTTGGCTTCTTCCTCTACCAGAGAAGAAATTTGACAAAGCTAGCAAATGCCATATATACTTGCACTGGATGTTGATGCCTCCAAATTGCCCCATAATCTGTTCTAGATAGTTTTGTTGGAATTTGTCTTTGCAAACTCAAGCGCACAGAATGTCTTCTCGCTGTAATGCCAATTTCAGGCATCTGTTTTCATCTATCAGACATTTGGAACTGCCCCAGTCATGTGATTTTAAAAACTTGTATTAAGTCATTTCAAATGGTGTAATTATTATTTAAGTCAGGCCTGGCCAACCTAAATTTTTTGCGGGCCACTTTGATCACGCGTAACATTACAATGGGCTACAATTTAGGCAAACATGCTTTTAAAAAAGTAAAACAAATACAAAATGAATAAGATTTCATTGTTATACCAAGAGTTCGTACTCGCACTTGCGCATTATAACAATGACACATGCAAATTTTCATTTATTTAATTGTTTTGGTATACACAAAACGGAAAACGAAAGTTTTAATAGATATATAATATCGCTTAGCGTGCCACACAATTTAATGTGACGGGCCGCGGGTTGGCCAGGCCTGATTTAAGTATATTAATGGTTAAAATAAAATTAAAAGGCAATCAATTAGATGAACAATATTTATTCAAACATAGTCTACTTAATTATAAAAAACGGTATTGATTAGAAGTGACACAACACTTGTACAAAACTATAAAATAAAAATAAGCTAATTAGTACTTATCAGTTTGTATTGTTTTTATTAAGCCATGCACTTTTAAAGGTAATTAACAATTGAAAATATTTTCAAAAATTCAAACAAAATAATAAAAATAACTTTTAATGTCAAACTAAAATTAAAAATGAACTTGTTTGTGTTTCTTAGTGTAACATATAAAATATTTAATCTTTTATTTATTTTTACAGGGTGGGTTAAGTGTACCTAGGTAACCTCAATGGCGGCACTTTGGACTGTTCGTGCTCCCAGCAGACTCCTCCCGGAGGGGAGCTGCCAGCAGGCCGCCCATTGTTTAATGTCACTAGTTATTGATTCATGGTAGTTCTTGCACAAAAGAAAAAAAAGGAAACGTCTACTAAAAATGTAGTTAACCTATTCAGTGTTGAAATTTTTATTTGTTGCCTGTGATGCCATGTGAATTTTCATTGATGTTAAACCTAACTATTTTTTTTTGTTTTTTTTAAAATAATAATCATGTTTACTGTATCATAAAAAATTATTTTTTTATGTTTCACAAACAAAATATATATATATTGAATAATATAAAAACGAAAAAATTTTATTTTAAAAGTTCGTTTTAATATAAAAATTGTGACACAAAGCGACATCTAGTATCAAAAACATTCCGATGTAAACACGGAAATATTCGGGATCATCCACACAAGTCAATGAGGTCAACATGAATATTTTCGGGATCAACATAGGACAGGTTAATCTAACCGAAGCACCGCCATTGGGGTTACCTAGGTACACTTTAACCACTGGGTGTACTGTGGTGGCATTTCAAATTACACAAAATCATTTTTTTTACACTGGCACCTATTTGTAGTACATAAATCAGTTTGGCCTAGGACAAACTAGTTAAGCCTAAAGTATTTAGGCCAAACTAGATTGTCCTAGGCTAAACTAGTATATCCTGACCATGTAGGATAAACTAGTTTGGCCTGAAATTGGGTTTGGCCGGTAACATATATAATCATATTTCTAATACACTTATTTATGCTAATTATTTTATTGATGAATGGATGAAATAAATTTTGTTTCATGATGTTATTGTGTAACAGATGCTGATAATATTAAGAAACTAATACAGTAAAACCTGTCCAAAGCAGAACTGAATAAAATGGAAAAAGTTCTTTGGAACAGAGTAATTTTTTTATGTTAAATTCTATTATAAGCCAGAAACATACTCAATGTAGAAACAGAAGAGGTTTTTGGATATGAAAAAAGTAATTTAACCTGGATAAAGTGAAAAATTAAAATTTTACTTGCAGACAAATAAATAAAATTGTATTCAGATATATTACTATTATTGCAGAGAATGACTGTATTTTGAGAGAAATTTGTGAGCCTTGTCAAAGAAATGCAGCTCATGTGGCAATGGGATGTCTGGATGTAAGGTCATTGTTAACATTTTATTGGAATTAACCAAGGGCAGAATCAAGAATTTTGAGAATTGTTTTTGAGAACGAGTAATTCATATAATTTGAGAAAATAATGAGAATAAATAAGGTAATAGAGTGTTACCAATTTACCTTGTACTGAGTAGTTAGTAGCTAACTAGTACTGAGTATTTGAAAATAAGTTGATTAACTGACATGCTGATAATTACAGAAATTGAAACAAATGGTTGATAATAACAAGACACTAGCAGGGTTCCTACGCACCTGGAAAGTCAGGGAAAATCAGGGAAAGTCAGGGAATTCAAAAACAAATGGTTGATAATAACAAGACACTAGTTTTGGAATGCATATTGACATGTTTGCTATCATTTGAGCTAATAAGGACTACATTCAAGAAGTATTCAAATATGTTTGGATATAGTCTTTATTATCACAAGTTTTTAGGAATAAGAACAACTTTTTACAATTGAATAGTTCTAATATAGGCTAAGCACTCAGTTCTAAATTCTTGCATTTGAATACTCCCATCTTTAATTGGAATTAATTTGGATTAAGTTTAGTAATAAAAATGCCTGTATGTATAAATTTTATATATGATGATACTATAAAAGAGATTTTACTATAAAAGAGGAACTAACTGTGATTTTACTATAAAAGAGGAACTAACTGTGTGATATTTATCTGATGTAGATTGTTGATAAAAAAATAAATAATTGCTGTTCAAAATGAAAAACTGCTGAACCAGGAAAAAATATTCGGCATCATGCAATTCCAGTTTATGCAGGTTTTACAATATATTGAATATTGTAATGTCATTATCAGCTGTTTGAAACAACTTTTATAAAACAAAATGTCAATTTAATTTAATTGAACATAATTGTTTGAACATTACATTACATTTATAAATATTAAAAATTTTGTTAATCAACAAATTTTAAGCACAAAATATACGGCAATGGTGATTACAGTTAATATGGGCTTATTGAATTGAAAATATATTTATCAAAATTTAAGGATTATTTGATGCATATATTGTTAATTTATTGATTTACAATTATTATTTTGTGATTAAGAAAATGAAATAATAAAATGACAGTATTGTAATATTGACAATATTGTAGTTTTCTACTATTATGTATTTTAAACTTTCATCAAAAGTTAACACAGTAAAAATCTATATTAATTGAAAGAAAATTTCAGTTTGTCTGACTTAGTTTTAGTAAATGGCTGGGACTAAAAATATGGTTCAGATATCAAATTAAAGCTCTTACTCTGTAGATGATGATTGTGACAATGCCGAAGGGCCCCCTCTATGCTTCGGCACCACAGGACCGAAGGGTTGACATTGCGTCGACGAAGACTGCAATGACAAATTTATCAGGACTGACATCACTGTGTCTTCTAGGTAGACACAGAGACTGTTACGTTCACGTTTACGTGCGAGCAGTCGCATCTGTGAGTGGTTGGACTTGGGATGGAGACCACTTGAGGAAGTACACCCAACACAATTCTAACAATAACAACATTCGTTTATTAAACTAATTCTACAAAAGGATATTTACCTTAAAGTTTCTTTGCGAGAACCGAGTTGGTGAGAGAGAGCTTACATAACATCGCAGGTTGTTATAAATACCTGAAGCACTATGTACGCATTTCCAGATGTCTGTGAAGTCATTGGGGAGCCTTGGGAATGTCTCTGTTGCCTTGGATGGCGGTTAAAGTCTCTCAAAAGTTGAGATCTGTTAGTTCTTTGTAGGTGTTCCCGGAGAAACACTGGATATTCGGGAGGAGCGCGCGGTGATGAGCGATGATGATAAATTTTTTTGGCTGGCACACACGGAATATTCTCGCGGACTCTCGACCCCTCTCACTGTTCCTTTAGGTCTCCTCTTTATTTCCAAGTCATGTTGTCATTTTCCACCAATAGTGAATTGTTTTTGTTGTAGTTCCCAGTGACACATTCTGAGTTCCCTGGGAAAGGAAATGACTCCAGGAAGAGAGATGCACTCATCCTCCGGTAATAAAATGGAAAAGTGTTTTTTTTCCTCTGAGATTTAAATAAATTTCTTTTTCAAAACGAAAACTGGATTTTCTTTCGAAAAATTCCCGAATAAAATTATGGGTTTTTTTCCGAAGTCCGACCTCTCACAGATTGGACAAATTCTTTCTTTGTTTTATTTTTTATTATGTTTTATTTTAAATAGCTATTTAGTTCTGAAGAGAGATTTGAGAAAGGTGCAATGGTTCAGGTGTGATAGATGCAATGTTAAGTCTACAAGACAAGCATGTTGGGCAATTGTAAAACCTCTTGAAACTCATAAAACTTTTTTGTGACCTACACTTTGGGAATCACAGATATAGAATATAAAGGAACAAAAAATTATTCTAAACGAAAGAGAAAAACCATCACATAACCAACAACTAAACAGAATAACTAATACTCAAAAATCTCGACAAAAGCATAAAGGAATTACGAACAAAGAATAAATTAAGAGAATTAGTTTGTTATTTAGAAGTGACCACTCGCTACAAAATAATTTTATTTTAGATAAAAAGCAAAAAATAAATGTTTCTTTAATATTATAAAACAGAAAATTCAATTAAAAGCATAATAATTAAAAAACAACTGCACAAATAACAGCAAGACAATTTTGATTCTTCCCTCATGTCATTCTCCCACCTAAAACAAATTTGAACTCTTCCACTACTGACAAGGGGAACCATGCGGTTTGTCATCACCAATACCATTGCTCAAAGAACATGCATTATAACAACAGTTGTTAAAGTTGTCATCGATTCGTCTCAAGAAATACAAATTCTTGATATCACAGAGACACTACAGCCAGTTAGAATTGGAACCATTTAGACATTACATTAAGCTATTGATTTAGACTTTGCTTTGGATTTCAGGGCAAGATTGAGCCATTAATCATTCCTTTAGCCACAAATGCAAGACATTGTCTTCTCAAAATAGCCCTTAACCTAAATGTTCAATTAACTTATTTCAATCTTAGACTGCTGACATAGAAGTGCCTAAGTTGTTTGGCTTTACATTTTGAATGGGAAGTAGTTCATAGTAAAAATAACTTTCATTTTAGTGACTGTTACCATAATGGAAAAGTAAAGTTGTATTCTATCAAAAATACAACAGTTTAAACTTTGAGAATGGTCTGTCAAATACACTGAAAATGTTTTGATTTCTAGTAAGCTATCACTTGTTTTGGTGCTGTATTTTAAACTTATGGTATTTAACAATCAGAAAAAATATTCTAATGTTGTAACAGAAATAAAAGATTTTAACATATACAGTATTAAAATAACTAATAATTTCAAATGTTATATTTTTAGTATAGAGGATTTAAAAATTCAGTGTGATTATATTTTAAATTATTAAAAATCATTTGTGTTATTGGTTTTAAATAAAATTTCCAATAATTCATATGCAATATTAATTTTCAGAACAAGATAAATTACACATTTTAAAGCTGAAACATTTCTTTCAGAAATCACAGTCTTCCACTAGTTTTTCAAAGTTATGTTCTCATCCAAAGTTAAAAGTTGAGCAGACTTTATCTGTTGTAACAGGTATGTGCAATTTAATATATATATAATCTTGTATGTAAATTGTCTTATTATATAATATCTAATCTCTAAGAATTCTTTTATTATAATTTCTAGTTGCACCTTATACTTAAAAAGTCATAATTAATTCTTTTTAGAAAAATTTTGCTGTGTTTATTATTATAGACTTTCAATAATAGAAAATGATTTTACTTTATTATAAAATTTTAAAATAATGTATATTAATTTTGTTAAGAGTAAAAACATTTGATGATTTCTCCTTTATGGATTTCCTGATTTTTTCTATATCTTAATTATTCTTATGCTCAAGATCAGTTAAAAGTTTCTGAAGATAAAGTTAAGACTTCCAAAAAGATTGTATTATATATATAATCTATATATACAATATACCTATAACAGTTTTCTGTTTTGGTTCTTTTAAAGCTTTGTTTCAGTTTTCTTTTGGTATTTTTTATAAAACTTGAAATTGGTTCAGTAAGGGCTACTTAAATGGTTATGCACTTGTAGAAAGGACTTGGCCTTTCTACAAGTGCATAACCATTTAAGTAGGTACCAATGTAACAAGTAACTGAACTGATCAGAAACAAAGTAAACAATGTTTCAATTTCACTTTAAAACATGGTTTTCCTATGTTTTGAAAAACTTTTCCAATTAATGTCTGTAGGCTTAGCCAAAATGCTAATCTATTTCATTGTGATGATTTTGCACCTGTTGCCATAGTGTTAATTTTCTATTGCAAATTTTCCCGGGACTATTTTAATTTTTCCCAAACTTCATTTATGCAATCAGACATATTCTGCATCTCTGTATCATTTTAGCTTACATTAAAAGGATAGCAATCCTCAGCAAAGCGTTAGACCATTTGATAATGTCAAAGAGAGAATAGTTATGTAGTTGAAATTGGAGATTATGCTAGCAATTATTTTCAATGAGATAGAAAAGTTAAGAATTTGAGATGTACATATAACTTCTTTGTTAGCAAAGAGCAGAAATTAACGAAACCAAAAATTTACTAAAATGGAATGTAAAAACTGAATTTTGAAAGATGAAATGTGTTTCAATACCAAAATGTCTCATTGCCAGATTGATGATCTGTTAAAAATAAAAGAGCATAAACTGAAATGAGTAAAGAACTGTTTTAAAAAACAAACAAAATATTTTAAAACAAAAATGGAAATTAGGAATAGAAGTAAAAATAGGCTTTTTTTATTTTTTAATTTTATTTGTTTCAATTTATGTTTGTTATTTTTGGAATGTCTGTCTGATAGAGGCATTTTTGGTCTTAAAAATTTGACTTTGACATTCTGCTTAAGGACATTTTTTTATTTTGTTGACAGTTATCATTATGGAATCAGTACCTGATAAGAGCAGAAATGACTTAGAAAAACATATTAGGGAATTTAAAATATCAAGTTCTAAATATGATTGTTAATGTTAAATGGATGATAGGCATGAAAAACTTCATCTCACAGACTGATGATTGTAAAGAAAAAAAATTTATTATAGAGCTGGGGTGGCCAACTTGCGGCTCGCGAGCCACATATGGCTCTTTGAAGGATTATTTGTGGCTTTCAATAAATGTACCCGAGTCTTTTTTTCATTTTTGTGTTATTATATTTTAAAAAATTATTATTGTTCCGTATGTGTTTCAAAATGTCTTTTAAATTACTAACAACAAATATGAAAGACTAAGTGCAACGTTGTAACAAATTTCATTTCCGTCCAAGTTAAGAATGATATGACTCATCGAAAACTGCACGAACGAACATAAACAGTGGCATAATTGTCCGTTATCGACCGACTCCAGACCGATTTTGAATTTGTAAACTGTCATTGCAATGGACAGTTGACATTGTGCTCTGGAGGAAACAATTTGTATCACTCTTGCTACGGATATAATTTGTAATCTGGAATTTTTTGCATACCTTTTTAATACGTATTTAATTGTGGCTCGCGAAAAATTTCAAATTTTGAAAAATGGCTCGGACTATCAAGGAGCTTGGCCACCCTGGTTATAGAGTGTTACCCTCTTCTGGATTCCAAAGCAGCTGATGATAGATATTATATAGAGATATAAAGAGAAATTAAATCAACAAAGAATGATTATAAATATTTTAAAGGATAAGGATATTTCATTGACAACAAAGATTAGGCTGTTTTTATCAATAGTAATGTTTTGAATAAAAATTGGATACCAAAGTAAATTGAGAGAAAAAATTGATACTTTTGAATTTTAGTACATTTAAAATATTATGAACTAAAAGAAAAAATTTAATCCTTTGATTCTGATCCAGATAAATTGATTAGTTCTGGACCAAAAACACAATCACTCACTTGAAACAGTGTGTTTTTGATCTATTAATTTTGAATTAAAAACAAAATTTTCATATTTTGTGCATATGTTGCATAAGGTAATAGATTACTTAGATTGCTAAGAATAAACATATTCTCCAAAATGTTTATTTTTAGCAAAGTATAAAGGAAATGGAAACTGATAGAAATGAACAAAATGAATAGGTGAATTTTGGAAATAGAATGATCTGACTCCTGATATTGTCAGATTTATTTTTGATTCTCTATATATTAAGACTTACGTCAGTAGTACCAAAACTATGACCCTAGGCCAAATCTGACCTGCAAACATATTTGAGCATTTATAAATTATAGCCAAATGATTACATCAAGCTATATTGATGTTACTATTAATAATAATGGTATTAGTAGTAGCATTAATTTAGCCCAATGTAATCCTGCAATTGTTTGGGTTAAGTAGATGTTTATATTCTCTTATAAATGTTAGAAATAGGATTTCTTGTTGTAGATATAGAATATACAAGATATTTGTGGTCTCTATGCACTTATAATTTATAAGCAGTTTGATCAGCCAGCTGAAAAGTCTGGACACTACTGACTTACATAATACAGGAACTCCTACTTATGAACATTCAACTTACAAACTTTCAGACTCATGAACAATTTGTCTGTATATCTAAAATATAAATTTAGCATTGATTCTGAATTCTTTTGCCATTTGTAAGGTGGTGTTGAAGCTTAATCTTTGGCCAGTAATAAATAATTAATGTGGCCTTATTTCTATTGCTTATCATTATTTTTCATTTTTGTGCAAATTCTGACATTCCATTGCTGCTAGTGAGGTGGCATTGAATTTGATAATATTGGAGTAATGGCATTTTTTGCTATCGTTTACAATTTTTATAAACTTTATGATTAGTGCTTCAAAAAATGCATCCAAACTATAATAGTAAATTTAGTAATGCAGATAAATGCAAGAAGTGTCATTCTATTACCATGGAGACTAAACTGGGTATTATCAGTTTTTTGACTTACAAACATTTTTACTTAACCTTTGGAACCTAACCTGTTTATAAGTAGGGAAGTACCTGTAGTTGGAATTAGAGGCATGCTAGAATGGCTTTGGAAAGCCAGATATCTTATTACAGAGAGAACAAATAGTCTTCATTCAAAATCATGAAGAGATATTTATAATGCAATGAGATTTAGTAGTAAGAAAACAAAAATTTTATTATGTTAATTTTTAATAATAAAACCAGAATTTTTAAAAACAGCTTAAACTTGTTTGCTTTTAATAATACTATTTTGCATGTTACAATCATGATGATACAAAAGATCTTCAGAATTGTTATGAATGTGACTTGCAAAACTTATTAAATTAGATCAGTTTTTTATAAATTTTAACTAATTTGAACAAATTATAACAAAGAATGAAATTTAATTAAATAATCAGATATTGAATATTTTAGTATGCAATATTTCAATCAATTTCTTAATCAAAATAACCTTTATACATATGCTATGTGTGATTACAGAATTATTGTAAGAATTAAAATTTATATTTATTCCACAAATATATGATTAGATCATTATTAAATTTTAATAAATAATAAATTGAAATAAAATGATGTTTTGTTTTAGAATCTAATGGTTTGAATTCAAAAACTGATAAAGTATCTCACGTATCTATTGCATCAGATAATGAACAAAAGTAAGTAGTTATTGTTATTTTAAAAATTTAAATAATTATAAATATTTAGTAATTTATTAATACTTATTAATATGGAAGCTGTTTAGTAATGCGGAAGCTGTTTAGTAATGCTTGTATGTATATGGCGGATTGTATCTCTTGAAGATTAAAAAAGCATATGGAAGTACCAAAAAAAAAACTGTATAACACACAGTAATTATGTCTTATTCTTTAAGCTCAATTCTTACTGAAGTATTTTAAGACTTATCATACATCATCGATGAGGTTTTTAAATTGTAGTGTTAATAATTATTTTATTAACAGTATAATTTAAAAGTCTCACCATTGAATTAAGGATTAAGGAAAAGAATTAAGGAGCATACATATTCTCTTTAATTCTTTTGTGAGGTTTCTGGACTTACATACTCCTTGTTCAAACCTAATTGATAATTTTTATTTTGTATCTTGTATACCCCAGATTGTTCTTCTTTCTTGATCATATCTTTGTCATTCCTAAGCAAGTTATAAACTATAGGAATCCCTTTGTACATTAATCTTGTGTTCTTATAATTTGCAATTTCTTTCATAATATTGAACATGTTTCTGTTGTAAGTGAACTTAGTAACATTGTTGTTCATAGTTTTCTTTGTCATCTTTTTGTTGGAAATCTGAGTAAGAACTTATTAATCCCTCAATGACCTTTGCTCCAAATCCCAATGTTCTAGCAATGGCTCGAATTCTATCCAACTTTTGCAACCTGTCATACACATTAGAGCAATAATGGAATGCCCTTCTAATTAGAGTTCTAAATGCTGAAGTCTTATAAGTATGCAGATCATTGGAGAAGGAAGGAATGTATAATGTTGTTGTGAGTAGGCTTGATGTATGTCTTCGTGCTTAAGGAATCATTATTGAATGAAATATCAATGTCTAAAATTTCAATTTCTGTTGCAAACTAAGTTGCTTCAATTTAAGCTTTAAACCATCCTTGTTGGAATTTATCTCATTCAAAAAATGTTGTATTCTTCTATCATTCCTTCGTAAAATGAATACATCATCCACATATCTTTTGTATAAGATTATTGTTATACTGCTTTAAACAAATATTTAAAGCAGTAAAGTTGGTTCTCAGCAATATAAGGTATATATGTCATAATATTAATATATTAAGTTTATTATTTTTTTATTTACAATTGTAATCAATGGTATGACAAAAGAAAATGTAATTTAAAATAATTTAGGGCAAATTAATAATAATAAAACATCTTTAAAAATTGTGCAAATGATATTTAAGTTAATCAGACATTTGGATGAGGCATTGAGAATTACAACTTCAGCATTTCATAGCTTATAAAATGTATAATGACTTAAAATTTTGGATTTTCTGATAGTATACTTAGTTTTGTTTTGACTGCAAGTTTTGGTTTTATAACTGGTTTTCAAACTTCTTTTGGCTATGTGCCCCTTGGACAGAAATACAAATCCTCAAATATCCTTTTGTAAACTGTAGTCTTTTCTACATCTTAGATCATCACTGAAGAGCAATGACAATCTAATGTGCTTTGTAGAAATGCCTTAAGCAAATAAAATTAATTTACGTAATTTATTATTATACATGTACTCAAGTACAGCACTTATTACAAAAAAAAAAATTATCTTTACAAATCCATCTATTAACCAATTTGTATTTTTTTGCAGAGGTATAGTGTTGAAAGGTCTTCTTTGTATGTGAAGATTGTTTGATTTGTCACTGGTGATTGTGAAATGGTGGATTTGTGAAGACAAATTATTTTTGTATTCTGTAATATATTTTAACATGTAAATTATTGTCAACCATTTTCTAATTGAAATCAAGTACAACTTTAAGCTTGAAATGAAGTACAACTTTAAGCTTATGTCTGTATTTGGTTTTAAGAGTTGTCAATGCATGACTTGCAAAGGTATGAAGTTACAAAAGACATCAGAACTTTCACAACAATCCTAGCCAATTCAGGATATACTTTCAGCAACTCTGCTCAAAATTGCAACAGACTTAGATCAGTGAAATTACTTTTTAGATTATTGTCCGATGAAATATCAAGCAATGTTCCAGCTGGATAACCAACAGTCCTGGAACAGGCATATCAGAATGAAGTTGATTCCATATCCATGGGTGTGGATCACAAGCTAATTCAGGGAAACAAATATTCATGCAATTGCTGGGCAATCTTTCTCAAGCACTGTATTACATTAGCCTTCACATTTGAGTTAATAACTATATCTGTGCTGGACAGAAAGTTGTACAGTGTTGGGAAGCACAAAATTTCACTTGTACAGTACCCCATAACTTGCCCAGAAATTAAACTTTTTTTTTTTGATTGTATCTTCATTCTTGTCACATGCATTAAATACCGTGGTAAAATTACCCTGAATATTTAATTCATTAAGGCAAGAAAAAATATTTTCCAAATATGCAATCCTTTAGATCCAAATCAAGCCTAGAAACACAATTGCCCAATTCAAAAGGATGCTCTAAAAAGAAAAACTTAAGTTCCTCATTCAGCTCCATTATGTGTGTCAATACTTTATTTCAAGAGACAGTGGACTTCTGCATGCAACAGTGTTATGTGCCTAGTACCCATTTCATTGCAGATAGAAGTAAATATCCTTGCATTCATGGGCCTAGCCTTTACAAAGTTCACAATTTTGACCATTTCATTGAAGACAGTTTGCAAATTCACATGTATTTTCTTGGTGGCCATTGCTTCTAGATTAGGGGTGTCCAACCTTTTTGTTTCTCTGGGCCGCATTGGAAGAAGTCAAGGAGTTTTGGGCCACAAGTATATATAATATAGGCTACTAGTAGTCCGGGACGCCCCCTAGTGGGCTTTCTTTACAAATTCTTATGAGGCACAATTATAGACCCAAATGCGGGGAAAGGAGAGAAAAAACAAAAGAAAAGAAGTGAGGAAGGTTGGAAAATTAAGGGTTGATATTTGCATAACAGAAGATCTATTTAACCTTTCTCACTACTTTTTATCTTTTGTCCCTTTTCTCCTTTCCCCAAATTTGGGTCTATAATCCTTTGAGTCACAACTCCAGCTTTATTTAGTAATCCTTCCTCATTCACACATCTCCAAGTATTTGAAAATATTTCCTTTCCACTCAAAAATAAAATATGAATAAAGGTTTGCGGCTTTGTGAAACTTCTTTTTTGAGTTTATGCCTTGAATTAAATAAATTTAAAAAATTTTTTAATTTTTTGGTTTTGTTTACACGTTTATTGGGCTGCATTGGAACTTGTTACGGGCCGCGAGTTGGACACCCCTGTTCTAGATGAATAGTATAGTGTATCCAATTTGCTTTGGGGGCTCCCTTTTAAACGTGACTTGTCAATGACATCCTGTCAGGATCCTTTCACTGTCTGAGCAAATGCCTACATATTTAGACCATGGAATGCCATTTTTGGCCATGAAATTATCAACGAAGGGAAAATCTCTTTTCCTCTTGATGTATTTTCTGACAGTTGACTAAAAGAAGATATTTTTGAATGGAATCATTTGATATGTATAAATACAAAACAAACAAAAGAACTGGATGAATAAGTAAGAAATCACCATAACACCAAAAATTCAGCATGAAAAGGAAAGATCACTTTAATAAAACTAATGTTTACAACCGACTTTATTGGTTGTCATCAGGTTCATAACAAAAAATACCATTGAACATAAAATAAATATTCTTTAAACAAAAAGACATAGTTGTTTCCAAAAAATTGGGTGATCATCATTTATTTCTTTTAAATGTTCCATAGTAAAAACTTCAGACAACCCGACCTTTCTTTTTAGGCTACATGGCTGTCCTGGGAAAAGTTCCTTAAAACACGGAAATATACCAATTAAAAGTAATAACTTTTCTTAAAATTGGAATTGATGACCTTACGACGTCTTGCTTTATTCATTCTTTTCCATTCGGGGGTTTCAGATCCTTATACCCATTGGAAATTTGCACTGTTTAATGTAGATTATCCTCCTTCCTCCCTCTGGCAGCGAATTATTACAAAATATTTTTAATTTTAGAATTTTGCTGGATAATAAAATTAAAAAAAAAAAAATTTCCAGTGGATATAAGGATCCGAAACTCCCGAACGGAAAAGGATGAATAAAGCAAGACATTGTAAGGTCATCAATTCCAATTTTAAGAAAAGTTATTACTTTTAATTGGTATATTTCCCTGTTTTAAGGAACTTTTCCCAGGATGTCTGTGTAGCCTAAAAAGAAAGGTCAGGTCATCTGAAGTTTTTACTATGGAACATTTAAAAGAAATAAATGATGATCACCCAAATTTTTGGAAACGATTACGTCTTTTTGTTTTTAAAGAAAATTTTATCATCCAGTGAAATTCTAAAAATAAAATAAATATATAAATTTGATTAAAAAGAATAGCATTTTCATTATAAACCTGACAACAGCTGATAAAGTTGGTTGAAAACATTAGTTTTTATTAAAGTGTTTTTTTTTTCTTCTAGATTTTTGGTGGTGTTGTGATTTATTTGATATGTACTTAACAATAATTAGAACATGTGTCAACTGCTACATCAGTACTTGATTTGCAATGCATAGTACAAACTATTCTTAACATGACCCACCAGTTGGCACTCAACAGTATCTGCCATGTTGTGAATATGATGTGAAACAGAATCATTCAAGTCAGGGTACGAGGTCTAATTGTTTCCATATTTTGTCACCCAGCTTGCATTCTACAATGTCCTTTGCAGCAGAAACAATAATCTGCTAATGTGTGTGGCTTTGATGATTTAGCCAAATAGTAGCTGAGAAGATAGTATTCTTTAGTAATGCTTTGTTTGACTCTTATGATGTTGACTGAAGCAAATAACTTTTTCTCACTTTCAATTCTTCGTCCGTCATTCTTTCATAAAATTCAGTCAGCTTATTCACAAGATTTGAATGTTTAGTGTGGAGTTGTGACAAAATTGACAGTTTCATGAAATGATTTGACAAAACCTTAATCATAGTTTAGGAAACCCTTCCAGCAGTGATGGCTGATCACCTGTAAAAGAACCAGAGTAGCCATCAATCACTTTGAGTTTGTGGATCTTCAACTTTCCCTCTTCATACCTGAAGAAATACATATATTAGTTTGAAAACCATGGTTCTATAAGAAGTCTGCTTCTATTCAAACATCACATGTTAGTAAATGACACTAGTCTAATTATATTGGATTAGATTGATTTCTCTGTTGATAAAAATATCAGAATTTTGACTATCAATATTTTCAATTCATTATTTTGTTGAAATTTAAGAAAATGAATATACAGTAGAGCATCGATTATCCGAATACCGGTCGACTGAAACATCGGTTAACCGAAAGCGTTTCAAATTCAAATTTCTGCTAGTGCTGTGGTGCTGCAATATTTGGTTATGTCTTGGGCTACTCCAATATTATTTTTGTTGGTGTGCATGTTTTAGCTGGCAGCACTGGTGCAACCATGAGAGGGTACTTAAGGACACACCAGTATTTGAAAGAGGCTTTTTTCCCCCATCCTGAGTGGTAAGTTTTGCTTGTTTTGTGTGGTTTTTTTCTGAGGACTGTGTTGGGACGTGTCATGCTGAATTGGAACATTTTTGATACTAGATTAACTTTCCAAAATATAATTTTTTTTTTGTTTTTATACTTGTGCAAAATAAAGAAATAATTTTTAACAATTCACGATACAATAGCCACAATTATTTTTTAAAAAAAATTTAAGCTTAACATTGATGAAAATTCAACACGAAGCAACACACAATGGAGAAAAATTTCAGCATGGGATAGGTTAATATATTTTTTGTACATGATCAGTTATCTGAACAACCCTAGTTCCGAATTGTTTTGGATAATCGATGCTCTATTGTATTTACCTTTTGTTTATATATACCATATTTTACAGTGTATAAGATCCACATCCATTTCAGCACAGAATATTTAGATAAAATAGTATTTAGCGTATTTAAGTCATCCCATGTCTTTGCACTTGGCATCAAAATTGTTTTTACTGTATTCTGGTTTAAAAAAAGTAAAATTAGAATGTATCAGGAAAAAGAGGAGTTTCAAAAAAGAATTTACTTTTAAAATATTCTACACAAATACATGCAAAAACTACTTAGCTATTACAAAAAAAATAATATTGATAATATGTTTAATTAAACAGTAACATTTTTTTCAAGAGTTGAGCTAGATAGTGATTATCCATAGCCTATTGAAGACCATTTGGGAGATTATAACTTCATTTATAAAAGACCAGACTTTTTTCTTCATTTTTTTTTTTTTTCTTTGACAAAAGTTTTATTGTATATGTCATAAAATACCTTAAATAATAATAAATAGAAAATATTTATAATGTTTTTAACAATTTTTGTTTAATTTGTAAAAAAATAATGATCAAAGAATTTATAACAGAAAACAAATTCAGCCAATAAACTTTTAGTTGTTAATTATTGTCTGAAATACCATAAATTAACTATTATATCTTAAATATTTCTTTATTAATTCTCCAATTGTATGTAAACATTTCTATTTATTTTAAGTTTACAGGAAAATCAGAATATATCATCTCTTAACTATAAAGTTATTCCTATTGAATGTACAGATAAAAAATTGAAAAACAAGCCAAAACAATTATCTGAAATTAAAAACGGTCGAAAGTGGAAATATGCAAATGTTGAACGAAGGTAATTATTGATGCTATTCTGATTATTTAAATGTAGGAAATTTAAAAATTTGACAAGAACATTAACAGAACTATGTTTGAAGCATTGTAGAATGCTTCAAACATAGCTTCGAGCATGCTAAATATTAATTCGTGCACAGCTTGAATACGAGATAAAAAATCTTCCAAAGACTAACTATTTGATATCTAATTTGTGTAAAGAAAACTTTAGTTTCAAAATAAAATTAATTTTTTTAATATCACAGTGCTCTAAACATTGTCTTACTGCTATACCTGTATATTTTTTACTTTGGTAAATTTCATTATTAGAATTTTATAACTATATTGTGACAATGCACGAAGCATCCCCCCATGCTTCGGCACACAGGACTGATGGGTTGATATCGCGTTGGCAAAGACTGCAGTGACTAATTCATCAGGACTGACACCACTGTGTCTTCTGGGTAGACACAGACACTGTTACGTTATCCTTTACGCGCGAGCAGTTGCGTTGGGATGGAGACCAATTGGGCTAAAGAAGTGCACTTTATAATTCGATTATAGAAAATAATACCCATTTATTGATTATATAAGCTAGTTACACATATGCTTTAAGCGAGAGAGAGTTTACAAATGTTTGCATGTGGTATTTATCTGAAGATCACTCTCTTGATTTGGATCCTTTTTCAGTGGAGATGACACGTCCTTGGTGGGTACTTGGGGTCATCAGTTATCAGCGGTTAAGCTTCTGATCGCTGGCTATTGGAGGATCATCGGCAGCGAAGTGTATCCGAGTGTACACACACGACCAACCTTCGAGGATGGGTGAACTCTCTGGTGCATCATCGGACCTTCTCCTTTATTTGGGGGTCCTCACAACTCTTGTCCTTTTTTTTTTTTTTTTTTTTTTTTTGTAAAATCATTCTTCACATCCAATGATGATTTTTGCATTTGATTTCTAGTGATGCATTTGATGTGTCACTCCCAAACAAGGAAGCAAGTCTGTGGGAAAGGATATAATCATATTCGTTTTTTTTTTTTTTTAAATAAAATTTTCCTGTCAAGTCTGGCCTCTTACAATATCTTTATATATTTGTCATTTCCTAGGATTATGTATTGTTTCAAATGAAAAATGATATCTTTTTTTATAATTTCAAATTATTTTATTAATACCAATATAAATAATACAAAATCATTTACCAAATAGCAATGAATCTGAGTTGTAATGCTTTATATTCTAATTACTTAGTAGCTGATTTGAATTATAGTAATTATTTGCTGATCTGGTAATATTTGGTTAAAGCATTATTAATGCTCTGATAATGTCTTGATTAAGGTTGCTAGATAGTAATATTTTATATATTATTATTAAAAATCATTATTAAAGTTGAAAATTATAAATAACATCTCTTATATATTATTAATAATAATTTAAATTTTATTTTATTTGAAATTTTTAGAAGGCCTCTTCATCCTGAATTTTTAGACTCATCTATAAATGAAAGTGAAACAGAAATATCAAATAGTAATTTAGAACAGTCTCAAGAGGTATAAAAAAAATTTTTGTTTTTAACTTAAATTAAATGGTTTACAAAAAATTTATATATGTATGCATATATAATAAATTATGAGTTTAGTGGATACTTTTGGGACTGGGGACTTTATATTCTTAAGACAGACATCAATTAAAAAATTGCCATATATTTTATAACATTGATGATTTTTAAATAATTGATACATGGTTTTATTTTATAAAAGAATGTGTGTTAAGAACAATTTATAAATAGCCAAAGTATTGCCAAAATTTTAATACTAATTACAGTAGAGCGTCGATTTTCCGAAAGTCAATCATCCGAAACGTCAATCATCCAAAAGAATTCCAGTCGGCAAATTTAAATTTTTGCCAGTGCTGTGGCGCTTCAATCTTTGGCTATGTCTTGGGCTACTCAAATATTTTACGTTTTTGATACTAAATTAACATCTGAATTATAATTTTTTATTATTTTTATATTTTTCAATATATTTATTTTGTTTGTACAAAATAAAAAAATAATTTTTAATGATACAATAGTCTTTGTTAAGCTTAACAGCGACGAAATTTTTCTCCGTTGCATGTCGCAACGGAGAAAAATTTCGACATCGGATGCGTTAAACTATTTTTTCGTACGTAAATCAGTTATCCGAAATATCAGTTATCTGAACAACCCCAGTCTCCAATTGATTCGGAAAATTGACGCTCTACTGTAATATAATTTCATAATTTGACACTAGAACTGTTAAATATCCTTTTGTACTAGAAATAACTAGAAATTAATAATTAATTAATTTGGATAAATCTATGAGAAGAGACTTTGAATGGCATAGGACTCAAAATCACATCTATTGTAAGCTAGACAAGCACTATTACTGAGCATACTGTTTAGGCTTTTCAAGCAGGATGTTTGCTAGTTTTCTCAATACATAACTCAAGTGAGTCATATTGCTTCTATTAATCTTTTCTTTTTCAAAATTAAAAATACCTCCCTTCTATTGTGTAAAGGAGAAAGTCTGGCAATCTCTCAATGTTTGATGTGAAGAGTGTCAGAATACTATTAAAAATGAATTTGTGGAAACTTTGTCCAATGAGTTTAAGGACACAAAAACTTCTCTGAAATGGTGGTGTTGAAAATAGGCATAATTTTCTTTTAATGAAATTCATGAGAAACATTGTCTGTAGAAGGCAATATTCACTTAATTGAGGTAAAAATACATTTGTAGTTCTATTACTAACACAGGACTGGTTTTATCCACTAAGTATAACTGTCTACTAAATCCAGGTTTCCACCATATACATTTTGTGTTTGCATAAAATTTGGAAATAGAGTTCTAGGATTAAATCTATATTACAAGCATATAAAAGCATAAAAGTTGGCTTCTATATATTTAAGAATTAAATGACTGCATTTTTTTATGTTCTGATAAAAGCATCGACTAACTACATCCATATCTATCTGAAGAATTTCCAAATTGTATTTTTAAACAATAAAATTCAATAATGAACTTAGTTAACGTACTTATCAGAACATAAAGAAGTTTGTACAAAAGTTTTATTACAAAACTAGCAGACCCCGCTACGCGTTGTTGTGGCTCAAAATGTATCTATTATAAATGTATAACACTTTCTCCGTGGGGGAGAATTTTTCAAAAATCCCTTCTTAGTGTACTGTACATTCTCTTGACATACCCTATTAAAATGCAATCAAAAACGCAAAAAAAGCACATCTAAAATAGTATAATGGAAGTCAAGTTCTCCATGGTAAGCCTTAATCCTGTCCATCTCCCCCCAGTGGGGGGTTAATTTCAACATGTATATTATATAAAAATACATGCTTATTCGAATGCAGCATTGTGTAAAAATTTCAAAGGAATCGGTAGGAACAAATGAACATTACATTTTTATTTATATAGATAGATAGAAGATGATTTGCTTTAGTTCATCCTTACAGAAAAGCAAACTTAGGTCTTCGTACTCGTGGAGTTAGCGCCATCTGTTGGACATAAAAGCCTTAATCTTAGATGATATCTTTTAATTTATATGAATGTTTAGCGAAATAATATACAGCCTGTGTCCACCCTGAAGTTCCATTCTAAATATTGGTGAAAGAATTTTTGAAATCGGATGAGTAGTTTTGGAGATTACCTCCTACATCCAAATGTACAAACTTTACCTCTTTATAATAATAGTACAGTATAGATAAAGATTCTCAATTAAGGCCAAAATATTAATATTCTTTCACTGAAATAAAATGTTGGCTCCCATAAAGACTCATTTAAGAATTAAATATAGTGTCAAGGTTTGCAGATAACAAAGATGAAAAAGCATGTACTGTACAGTAAAATCTCTATAAGACATTCACCTCCAAAAATTAGTCATATTTATTGGTAATCTTGTTAAAGAAAATAACAAAAATATAATGGATTTAGAGTATTGAATATGTAATACTATGATATATAGTACTATAGTATGAGTGGTCTAGTATAATACAGCACAGGCTATTATAACACTGCCTATATAGGAGACTGTACAGGTAATCAGCAAATATTACTTAAAATATGCTTAATACTGTACTGAAAAAAATTTAAGTCATCACATGTAATTTCGTGTAGTGTACATGAAAACATGATGCAAACAATCTTAAATGTTTGATTTAAATTAATCTGAAATAGATATTTGTTTTCTCTGTTTTAACTTCTTTGATAAGATGATTTCTTTTTCATTATTTCTTTTCTATTTGATCAAACAGATCCCTCTTTCAGGATTCAAACAGATTTCAAAAACTACCCAAATTCCACTAAAATTTGTTGCCATCAATAATTATTTTAGTTATCGCTATTAATGGAAAGATTAAATTTATTGGCTTTATTATACTATATTATATTATATTTAATAAGAATAAAACATAGGCTATCTTGTTGTTTGATATATTAACAGCAAATTATGTATATTCTCCATGTTAGTATCAAAAAAGATAAGAGAAAATGTAGACATTGAAGTTGGAGAAAATGATAGAGGTGAACTTCCACACCTAATACAGCAGTGCAACATGCCCAACATTGTATGTTGTACATGTCTGTGGTTTTGATTTCATTAGTTTAAAATTAATGATTTAAATTTAATTAAATAAAACATTAATTTTATCTCCCAAACAAAGCATTGTCATGCAAAAATGAATTACCTTTAAAATGTTTCAAATTAAATAATTTGCAAAACATTCCAACAGCTGCACCGAGATAAGCCATTTTGGAACTACAGTGCTGCTCCTTGTGCGTTGTTAAAAAAACCTTCAGTAGCAAAAGTAGCAGGGCTGAATTTAACAATAAGCCATTAGTTATTAGCATTTAATCTGAATAAGAGTCATTAAAATGAATTTTCTGATTTTTAAATTTATCTTTTCATTATTTGATCTAAAAAATATTAGTTTTATTTTTATTAATTTATTAATCATATTAGATTATAATTCAATTTAATTTCAATTATTTAACTGTTTTAAAATAGTATTTAATATATTGACATCACTTTTTTAAATTAGAATACAGAAGAAGTAGAAAAATTTTCTGATTGTGAAAAAAGTGGACAATTTAATACAGATTTCCAAAACTGTGATTCTTTTAATGTCACATCTTCATCTAATATTAAAACATGTAGTCAACCACTATTTAAAGAAACTATTGTGTGTAAAAGAAAAATTCTATCAGAATCACCACTTTCATGCATTCACCAAAAACCATCAGCAGAAATTAGCATATCCAAACAGGAGTTTTATGGTAAAAAATTTAGTGAACAATTTCAAGTTTATGCTAATGGAAGTTTTAACAAGGCCCCAAGTGGTTGTAAAGTGTTTGTAATGGCTAATAATGCTTCTCGGAAAATTCGATCGTCAAAAGTGAAACATCAAGAACCAGGTAAGAAACATTAGATTTTGTAGTTTATTGAAATTCAGAATTTAAGTTTTAATATTTATTGTTTGCAAATTTTACATTTTCTTAAGTGAAGTGTAATTTAATATTCTGTACATATCTGGTGTGTCTGAATTTACACTAGATTATAAGTTACTAAATTTAAGATTGATAATATTATGTAAGGTTATAAATCCTTTCATTCTGGAATGAATGGTTATATTGTGAGATTCTGTATTGAGTTGAAATTTGCCTGTTGATTATGTCAGAATGACTAATCAATTTTTTATGGAGTGCTGAAAAACCTAATCCATATAAGTGACAATGACATCTTTTTTACATGGATAAGAATATGATCATGAAGGGAGGAGAGGTGATCCAACTTCCCTTTCTTTTAAGAGTCTTTTTTAATTCAACTGATTATATTGTTTACACCAAGAATTTCTCTGAATGACATTATTTTTGTGCAACCATCATTAAATAGTACATTTGGAGACAAAGATTTTCAGAGTTCAAAGGATTGAAGGGTGTAAGATTATAAATATTCTAGAATACTAGATGATCTGCAACAAGTTATATTCAAAGATCTAAGTTTGCAATGACCTATTTGGATGGACTAACTTTTCTTATCTATTCAATGAGTTTATTGTAATTTTCTCTTCTCTCACCCTTTTCATCAAAGGGGCACCTCTTGGACACCTTCCACAAACCTCTTCAGTGACAGTTAATTCACTTCATTAAAATGGATTTTTGAAATTTCATCAAACATTTGAGGGTTATCTGAGATTAATCTTATGGAAGTGGACAGTAAGAAGGATTAATTTTATTCTTCATCATCTGTATTTACAATTATATTCAGGGCTGTGAAGTTGGAGTCAAAGTCATGGAGTTTTTGTGTTTTAGCTGGAGTCGGAGCCGACGGATTTGTTGAGTCCATTTTATATACATAACAAGCCTGAGTCCGTTTTATATACATAACAAGTTGGTAAGTAAAAAGAAGTCAGAGTCAGTGGATTTTTTGATGACTCCGACTCCTTTTTACTTACCAACTTGTTATGTATATAAAACGGAAAAGTATTGGAATTGTGTCAAATTTGACCTTCTAAGTTTTTTTTTTTTTTTTTTTGCAAATCTACATGAAAGAAGATCTCCCAAACCCCTCAAAAAAGTCAATAAAACGGGAAAAATTCGCATGTGTGTTGGCATCTAATTTGTTTAATTTCTTTATTTTCCATTCTGAGATATTAAACAATATCTGAGAATGGGTAAAGTTTAACGAAATGTGGCACTGTAGCTTGCATATAAAGGAGCATTAATACTATTAAATTTTGGTTCTTAATTAAAGGTGTTGAAGACTTCCACCTCTTTCCTGAACTGAAAATGTGGCTAGCAGGGCAGTGGTTTTGAGACTAATGAATTAATGACGATCTTCAAAACAACATTGTTAAGGCCATCTCAATTCACTGGCGGCAACATTCTATGACAAGGGGATGGAAAAGCTCATCCACAGATATGACAAATGCCACAATCTTCATGGTGATTATGTCGAAAAATAACAATGTTTGTACTTAACTTTTTGTCCTAACTTCATTTTGTTATTTACACTTGTCTTTGTTTTATGGACCATCGGAGTTTGAAAAAAAATTGCCCTCGTAGTTAGTATTTTTAATATTTATTTGTATAAAAAAATTAATTTTTATACAAATAAATATTTAATAAGAGGAGAAAGCAGGCGACAAAATTCTACATCTACATATATTCGACAGCATTTGCACTCCAATTTTACCCTTCCAGAATAGTTAGTTCAATTAAAAAGTGTGCAATCTAGCTACTTCAGCTCCTTGTTCAGAAAAAAAAAATATGAATTCTGATCAGTTAGTCTGGCTCATTCTGAAAAATAGAGTACTAATTGGGTCAAAATAATTTTACTACTAAACAAATACTACAAAGAACACTACATACAGTATTTAATAAATTAAATTGATGTATTTTGTATTTAAAATAAATGAATTATTAGAAAATATAAAAGGATTTTTAAAAATTAATAAATATATAATAAATTTTCTTTCATTTAAATAAAAAAACTAAAGTAAATTTAAAATGCAGGAGTCGGAGTCGACATATTTTTCCCACTCCGACTCCTCTGGCCAGAAATTCCTCCACAGCTTTGTCGAGTATGGATAGAAGCAAGTATGGGATTGGATCATATCAACAGTATTCAATAATGTATCATCTAATAATAATTTTTGTTTGCTTTATGAATTTTGCAGTACTGTTTTTAATAGCAGTGAGTGTGTAATTGAAGTAATAAATATTAGCAATTTAAACTACTACACTATTAGCAAATACTGACTAAAACTGTTAATGTTTAAAGCACTGATTAAGATTGATGATGATAACTCATTTACACTATCAGACACATTTGATAGTGTGAAAAGACTGCTTAAATTAAAAATGCCTGTTTTGAAAACAATAATAACTATAGCCAAACTCTGATTACAGTAAACGTGTTTTAATTTATATGTTTTGGGCCATGCTGATTATGATGACTATATATATATATATGATTAGAATAGAAGGGATGCATGTGATGTCATACAACTCTGCTCACATATACAGAGATTTGCAGAGAAGCACTCCATTGCTTGTCAGTTTAGTTGTCAATCTCAATCTTGCCATCTAACTCACATTCTTTCAAGTTTAATTTCAGTTTATTACAGTTTGTTTCATAGTTTTGGTTGCAATTCCAACTACAGAAAGCATAAAGATTGGTTGTTTTTCTGAATTCTGGCAGTAATTCTTCATCAAGATAAAAAAAGTGAAGATCCTTCATGGCAAAAGTAAACAGAATGGTTTGCCGGAATTATCAGGCAAAACTACTTTACCGATTTAACTTTTAATCTAAAGGTTACAAATAAAACAGGATTTTACTTAATATTTAAACAAACTGAAGTAAAAGGGGCAATGAAAAAAATAAACTTCTTACCTTAATATCTCTTTCATACCTGGACTTAGTGTCAAATTACAGAGGGAAAAATATTAGTTAAATAGAAGAGTAAAGTAATGTTTATGAAGAAAATAATATGCACTTACATTTTCTCAGACTGTTATTGCATGAAAGAAGATATCAGAATGAATTACAAGTGTTATTGATGGAAATTCTGCCTTATAAATTTTGTTGTCTCACTGCTCCTCATTTTTCTCTACTTGGAAACAAAAGTAAATGTGTATGTGAGCAAAACTTATTGTGAAACTATTTTTTATTTAAAGGAAAATTAGCAAAGCTATATGATTTAGAATGTTCTGATTGGCTTCAACAATAAACATGGGAGAAAGTAGCAGATCAAAGGGAGCAAGACAAGAACATGATATAAAAAGAAGAAAAAGTAAATAGTGCAAAAAAAATGTATCAGACTAAGGTTTTTTTTTCCAATAAAGAAGTTTGTGAGGTTCTTTCCATTGAAGAAACTTCACAAACTTTCAGAAAATGTTGTAAATTTAAAAACAGCTTCAGATTTGTGCAACAATAGAAAAAGTACTGTTTACGTGCAAATTGAAAACAAAAAAGGAGTTGCATCTATGTCACAAACAGAACTTACTTGCATTATGATACATAATTTGGAGCAAGAATGTGATGCACTTTAGAAAGAACTGGCAACATTAAAAGCAACAGTCACCATAAATGATTTTTATTCTCTTGAGTCATTTCAAGGAAATGATGAAAAAAAAAAAACAAGTTTTTTTCACAGGAGTGGTAAACTTCAATCTTCTTTTGACTGTATTTGACTTAGGTTCTGCTGTTGTTCATTCAGAACAAAGCAAATTAACACAGTTTCAGGAAATTTTTGTGTTTGATGAGATTAAGAATGAACTTATGTCATAAGGATCTTGCTTACAGGTTCCACATTTCACAATCAGCAGTTTCAAGAATTCTGAAAAAATGGATAAATGTTTTGTATATTCATTTGTCTGATTTATTTCACTAACAAGATAGGAATATTTTACAGCAAACAATGCCTAATGTATTTAAAAACTGTCTTGGAGAAAATGTTTCTTTAATAATAGACTGTTTTGAAATTTTTATTCATAGATCTTCATCATTAATCTCTAGAGAAAAATCCATTGGTTTCATTTCATATGGGTCCTATCTAATAAAAGAAATTTTCTCTTTATATTTTATCAAATCATTACCTTTCAAATCAGCTGCATAGCCAGGTAAGATTCCTTTCTTCCATATTAACATAATAGAGTGAACAAGTAACGTAATGTGAAATGAGCAAACAATATGGCAGACGATTATTTTGTTGGGCAAAGCGATGACATTATATCACATGACTACACCCCTTTTATAAGCAGATTCTTATTATTATTCTGCTTTACAAAACATATTTGAATGCTACCCTTACTTATAATTTCATTTATTATTAATATTTTAAATTTTTTTTTTTTTCAATTTATAATGTAGAATGTTTAACAATATCCTCTGATGAAGAAGAAGAAAATTCTTCAGGAATGGAAGCTACTACAAACACAATATCCATATCAGGAGTTAACAAATTAGAACAGAAAGATATGTGTTTGCCTGATTCAACAACAGGTGTGGAAAATGTAAGAATATTTAAATGTTCTTATTTTCAGATTATATATTTTAAAGTAATTATTTGTATTTTCATAAAGTTTAAATATTAAAATTTTAAAAATGATGGCAATATTATTAAACTTAAAATATCCTTAACATTGAATGTGTTTAATTATTTTTGTGTTATGTAAAGCTTTTGTGTCATCAAAATATTCTCTAAACTTATCTAATGAGCAAGATCATTATAATTTTTTATATATGTTTGAAACTTATTTAAATAAATAAATCAAAACTGAAAAGGGTTTATTTTTATGTTCTATGTTATTATTTTCATAAATATGTTATACACTGCTGGCCATTAAAATTGCAACACCAAGAAGGAAAGCAAATAAAAAAAAAATATTTATTGTACATAAACAGTATGGCATGAAGACAAAATGATTAAATTTGCAAGCCGTTTGAGGGTTTACAGGGGTGCGAAATTAGTAGACACAGTTGCCACCCCTGGCAGCTAAAACGGCCCTTATCCGGTTAGGCATGGAGTCAAACTGGGCTTGGATGACAGAAATGGGCAACTTATTCCATGCTGCTTCAAGTCTATGCTACGCTTCATTGACTGTATTAGCAGGAGAGGGGTGGCGGATCAGTCTCTCAGCAACCCATGACCAGATGTTTTCAATTGGTGAGAGATCTGGAGACCGTGCAGGCCAGGGCAACAATCGAATACCCTCTGTAT
>NW_019385559.1:108109-118477 GCF_000671375.1 Centruroides sculpturatus | reverse complement strand
GAAAATTCAACGCGAAGTAGGTTAATAGCGATATACTAATATACTAATTACATGGGATATAATAATATACTACACTAATAATGGATTTTTTCATACTTTTCGGTTATCCGACTTTTCAATTATCCGACCAACCCCAGTTTCCAATTGAGTCGGATAATCGAGGCTCTAGTGTAGTTAATTGGGTCATACTACCGTTAAGGTTTCCCTATCTGGTCTCGTCTTTCTTCTGTCTAACTTCATTCTTGAGATTAAGGAAACACACAGCCAGACAGCAATGGGGATTTATAAGTTTATAATTTTTTCAAATTGCAGTCCAATAAAATAATTTGTGATAGTTTTTTATTTTTTCAAATTTTTTTTTATTAAAATTTTATATATGAATATAAAATATTAAAAAGTTCATAGGAGTTTAGGCTTAGAATGTAATTATTAATGATATAGAAATTTATTTTTGTAATTAATTCTACTTGGTAAAATTAGAGAAGATATTTTTACAATAAATTTACTGAAATTTAAATAATAATAATAAAAGAAGCATTTTATATAATTTTTTTTACAAATATCTAGTGATACAGCAATGACAGGTCTCAAATTTATCTTATTTGTTACTTTCCTACTAAAAAGTAAGATAAATATCTTACTTTTTAGTAGGAAAGTAACAAATATCCTGCTTTTTAGGAAATTGTCCTGATTGTCTTACTTTTTATGTTTAAGTGAATATATAGGATCAATTTTTTTTCTAAATTAGCATATGTATTGTATATTCTTGACTCTGATATTCCTTTTAACATTTGTCTATGTAATGCAAGATCTTGTGATCCGAAAATGGGTAAACTTTAAATTTTTTAATCTGTAAAGCTGAACAATAGTTTTTCTAGTATTTAATAAAGTCTCAATGAAGATTTTTGCTCTAGATTTGAGTTGTTGTAGCAATTTTACATTAAATTAGGAGAATGTTTACTGATATTTAATTAACAGCAATAATTTCAGCATCAATACAGTAGAGCGTGGATTTTCCGAATCAATTGGGGACTGGGGTTGTCCAGATAACTGATATTTCGGATAACTGATTTACGTACGAAAAAATAGTTTAACGTATCCGATGTCAAAATTTTTCTCCATTGCTGTCGCTTTGCGTTGAATTTTCGTCGATGTTAAGCCTAACAAAGACTATTGTATCGTTAAAAATTATTTTTTTATTTTGTACAAACAAAATAAATATATTGAAAAATATAAAAATAATAAAAAATTATACTTCAGATGTTAATTTAGTATCAAAAACGTAAAATATTTGAGTAGCCCAAGACATAGCCAAAGATTGAAGCACCACAGCACTGGCAAAAATTTAAATTTGCTGACTGGAATTCTTTTGGATGATTGACTTTCGGAAAATCGACGCTCTACTGTATATTCAGTAAATTTTGCTTTTGTCTGCACTAAAGTACTGTATTTTGATTCCATATATATTTTTAGCTCTAATAAAAGTAGAATATTTGCTTAGTTTGTAATTGTGTGAATTTCTAGGACTCCTGGTTTACTCCATCACATGTTTTTGATGACTGTTTAATATGTTGAAAGAACAAATGATTCTTTCAAATCAGAATTCCTGACACCACTTAGTCAGTTACATAGGCTAGGACACAAATGGAAAGTTTATGACTGACCTGCAATTTAGGAGGGGATGCAGACAAGCCAATGGAGTTAGGCAATTGACAGTCAACTAATTTAACTGATTAAAATATGTATTTATTAATATAAGCTTGGATATATATATCAAAAATAGAATCAAATAAAAGTATATGTACAATTATAAATATCAAAGTTTTGATTATATCATGGAATCTCTTCTTACAAAAGAAATTCAAATATTCAACCAACTAAACCAAATTTGATACTTTCTATTGAGAGAGAGAAAGTATACAATTCGTATTACCTTAAAATGATGAACATTTTCTTTTCATCTGTAGGCTTCTTTAAACTTTAAGGCAAACTATTTTAATTAAGACAATTTGAGAGATGATGGGAATCTTTAGTTCATTCAGGAGAGCAAATGGATGAGGAGATTCAACTCACTTCACTGGAGGATGTGAGAGCACTGAGCAAAGAGCTGTCGTTTAGGGGCGACGTGCCCCTTTTAAACAAAAATCTTCTCTAATTAGAACTGTTAAAATAAGCCCTCCAATCATCCAACATCTGACAGAAGTTGGTCATTCAGCAGATGTGTCGTAAACTTTCACATTAAACAATCAATTTTGAAGGAACTGTGTTATCTTTCTCCAACTGAACTGAAAGTTCCTTTTTTCAACTTTGTACATTTTTTAAAACACGAGTAAAAATTTATCGAATAATTATAACAATATTTTGTAACAACTGTTAACAAATTACAAATTATTAATCCTGGATTCTCACAATTGTGTCATCTCATTATACAGGTAACCCCCGTATAACACGGCACTTCTATAGCACGGATTCACTCTAACACAGTTCGAGAATTGGTGCCATCCCCTGTATAACACGGTACTTTTATAGCACGGATTCACTCTGACACGGTTCAAGAAATGGGTAAAACCCTCGTACATCATGAAATGTAATAAATTTTTACATACTTAAGTACTAATAGTTCACGAAAATTATTATTTTTGTGAACTATTAGTACTTCATGAAAATTATAGTTACTTCACTATTAGTTATATTATAGTTATACTTCACTATAGTTCATGAAAATTATTATTTTCGTGAACTATTAGTACTTCAGTGTGTAAATTTTCTTTTCTCGTCTCCATACACATGTTCCGTCGCGAAAATTGTTTCAATTTTGCCATATCTCGACGCTTCTGCTTCTGTGTTGCCAGATGTTTTTCCCTTATTCCATAAGTGCTTAGCATCATATAAGGAAATTTATAAAGAACTTTTAACTAGAAGCAAGCAACCTAAAATTACATACACTTTTTGCAAAAGGTAAAGCATGAATCTGAAAATAATGCAGAAAAATGCTCAGAGGATAACGATAACTTGCCAAAAATAAAACGCTCTCGGTTAATAGTGCTTTTAGTGATGACAAAGAAAACATTGTTTAATTTATATTAATATGTATCACTTAAGAAAATTTTAATGTAAAGATATTTAACTTAATTATAAAAATATAGTAGCATGTTTTTTAATTTTTGGAACCTAACCCTCCTTTTCGTACTAGTTCTTTGATTCGCGTAACACAGCAATTTTTTGGAACGTAACTACTGTGTTATACGGGGGTTACAGTGAAATCCCATTTTATTGTTTCTGGATTGAATATTTATCTTGATTATATGTTCAGTTTAATGGAGCACTAGTTGGGACTATTAAAATCAATTAAAGTTAGGTATTAACATTTATTGGGTTGCAATTTGAAAAAAATTTTAGAGAGACAAATTTCCACTGTTATCTGTCTGTGTTAAATTGATTCCCAAACCCACCAGTGCTAACACTTACAAAAAAAATACAGACCAATCTGCCTTCTCACAACTCTGGGAAAAGTGTTAGATGGTCTAATGATTAATAGGATCACTTAACATCTATGCAAGCGTAGAGCCCTGCACCAGAATCAGTTTGGCTTCTCTAAAAATAAACGTACTCTAGAAGCCATCCACCAGGCTAAACTTAATAATCAGTGTACGGCAATAATCACTATTGACTTTTGATCACACCTGGTGGCCTTCTATCTTGCACACATTACATGCTCATCACTGCCCTCATAATCTTTCATAATAAATTCACTATAAAAACTAAAACCTGTCTGAAGGAATAAAACTTTTTTCTTTTGGAACAGAATTTATTTTATAACATGCAACTCTATTCAACTTTTTACACATTTTTAGCAACACATTAATCTGGAAGTCGAAGACTGCTTTTAGTATCTTGTGTTCAGTTTTAATTTCATCTTTTTGATTCAAAATTCTGCCATCTAATCAATCAATATATATTATAAAGGTAAGTGTACAATGTGCATGCCGCTAAAACTCAAAAACGAGTCCCGGTACGATCAAGGGAGTTATATGGTGTGGTAGCCGTCTATCCCCATCCATGAAGAAGGTTCCCATTTTTATCTGAAGGGTGTATTGTTGAAGATATAAGGGCTGGAAGTTTCACCCTCTAGAAATTTCTAGAACAGTCCAGAGTATTTGAGAGCATTCCACAACATTCCAGAATGTTCCGGGATGTTCTGGAACGTTTGGGAACATCCCAGATCATTGTGGAACATTCCAGAACACTCCCGAATGTTCTGGAATGTTCTGGAAACTAATAATCTTAATGTTTGTTGTTATTTTTTGCCCAAGCAACGCCAGGCTCATCTGCTAGTTGTTATATATAATACAGGGTAAGTGTACTGGTAATTGACATTATAAGTCTGTTTTAGGTTCAATATGTTTAGAAACATGTAAATACAGTAACTTTTTGTTATATTGTGCTTTGTTGGAAAACAAACCAAAAGAGTATGTAGTCAGTGATGCAATATACCATATTTTTTGCAGATTGACCAGCATGCTGAGTTTACTGGTTTACTGCCGCATTGCTAGTTAAAATGTGACTAAAAATGAAATGATCAGATCCAACAAAACTAATTGTTAATTAAAAGTTAAAGAAAACATTCTTCCAAATACAGTAAGACCCCACTTAATGCTGATTTGATATAATGCCATCTGCTTGAAGCCTTAAGAAAAAGCTCAAAATTTACGCTGATTTAAATTGTTGCGGCATTTTTTTGATTCATACATAATATGATTATTTATGAACACGAACCAATCAGAAAAAGATGGCAAAAAGGTGTACTTTCTTTAGATCTATGTTTGTTTGGTGCAATTTTGGAAAAAATATAACATCATGGATGCCACATTCAATATCGACTTCACTTGGCAAGAATTAACTGATAATGCACAAAAGAAATGTGGAAGAAGTTATGGCTGAAGGTGTCCAAGAATTCTCAACAAGAAGACCTATCGCTGTAAAGTTACGTTGATCAAACTCAACCTAAGGATGTAGATGAACAGGATATTGAGGAGTTACCACAGGTTTCTGGTGAGAGTCTTGTCAACGATGACCTTCAAGAACTAGCAGAACAAGGAATCCATGCAGAACTGGAAAATAGTGATTCTGTAAATGAAGAACCCAAAAAATTTCTCTACAGATTTTCTTAGTAAAAGTTTGGTAATGATAACCAAAATCATTGATCAAATTGCAGTGAATTATCCAGATTTTGAAAGGAGTACAAAAGCAAAACAAGGCGTTTTGGTTGCAATCTTCTGCTGCCAACATTTTCTTAAGGAAGAAAAAAGTGACAAATTAATCTTCACAACTTTATTGCAAAAAAACAAGAATTTCAGAAAAGTCAGGTCCTTCATCACAAAAATGAACTATTAATATGGAAAAAAATAAACTAACTAATATATTATTATACATTTCTGTGTTTATATGTTTGTGTTATTTAACATATATTACTATACAAATTAATATAAAATTAACTTATAATTAAAGTAAAATTTGTTGCTTTTTGGTTGCATGTTCCCCTATCCCTATTTACTCTGTTAAAATGACATCGTTTAACGCTGTTTTATTTAATGCTTTGTCATCTGGAAATGCATCCCCCGTGTTAAGCGGGGTCTTACTGTACAATAAAATAATAACATTGTAATTTTGACCTACTTACAATCAGGAAGAGTTTTTCTTTACAGAGCAATAAAACAATTAGTGGCTCATTGACATTAGGTGTAGTAGTAGTTAGTTAGTGTAGGCCGCACTGACAATCTAACCCAGGGGTGTCCAACCTTTTTGTTTCTCTGGGCCACATTGGAAGAAGTCATGGAGTTTTGGGCCACAAGTATATTTTGACCCAATCCTTAAATATACAAATATATTTAAGTATTAACATGTCTAGATTATAGTAATAAGTATTAAAAGTTTACCACAAAAANGCTATTATCTGTTTTTTTTTTTTTTCCTTTAATAAACTATTAGAACTACATATTGAATATTTATAAAACATTTTTTTTGTTTTTTTTTTTGTTTTCTGCAAATCAAATTTGCATTCCAGGTTGGTTCATTCCATGCTAGAAGAAAAGATGATGTTGATTCATGCTCCTTAACAATGTATATTGTATAATTTTCTTTGAATAAATGTTATACATAAAATACCGTATTTACTCGTGTATAAGATGATCTCGCTTATAAGACGAGGTGTGACTTGAAAGATCAAAATAAAGAAAATTAGATTTATTAAATTAATTAATACAATTCTAATTTTATTTCATTTCATCACAAATAAATTATCATCAAATGCATGTATTAAGGCAAACAACCATGTTTTCTTGACGCTATCACTTCTTGTCTACTTGGACTTGTCCTCTGAAGCTTCATTACAATTCTCCTCTTTTTCACTTTTACTCCACAAAGCATCATCCTCTGATCCGTTGAGTGAATTTAAAATGCAATATTTCCTGAATGACTTCTATCAGCTTTTGAAGATTGCTTTTCTATGCCTATATTACCTGATACCCATGTAGTAAAACCAAAACATTATAATGCATGTGACAGGAAAAAGTTTATTTTTTAATGATTCAGAATGTACAAATATTCATTAAAAATACCAATTTAACAAACATGAAATAACTACATTTATAATCATTTATAATTTGTAAAAGAGGGTGAGAGAGCTGTCAGTCTTTTAGCTGACTGACTTAGCTTGTTTAGATAGGAAACAGAAAGAAGGTTCGAAGGTAAGGTGATAAGCAGCAAGAGGAAGTTAGATAGATAGGAGAGAGGAAGGAAGTGACCATGGATTCCATGGGTGTTCGCACTGCTTCAACACACTGAGTAAAACAAAATATGGTTACAAGATCCAATAATAGCATGGAAACCATATAAACTAAATGGCATGGCAATACATACAGTATTCAGGGTTAATGTTTACAATTTATATAAGGTAATATCGAGCAATTAATGTAAAACAGGGGAAGTTATATGTACAAGGCATATACGATCAGGAATCGTCCTTGCTATCTTCATCTGTTTCACTTTCCAATGTTTGGTGGATTGGATTATTGTCATTCGGTGTCTGTTGCTGTTTTTTGAGGTAGTCTGGTTTTAGTTATTTTGTTTTCTTGACGAATGTTTGAAGGCTGCACCACAGCTGTTTGGTGGCAAAGATGTCTGCCAGCTGTGGTGGCCATGTTAGTTCACTTGTGATGGTGTCCCTAAAAAATTCTGCTCTATGCTGGTGGAATTTAGAGCAGTGAAACATAAAATGTTCAGCATCTCCCTCACTTTTAAGTTCACAATCACATTTATTTTCCGTTTGTTTTTTAAAGCGGTAAAGGTAAGACTGAAATTTTCCATGACCCGTTAGGCATTGGGTCATGTCTGGATCGGGTTCAAAGTGATGGGCTTTTTTCCTTGCTGTTAGAGTTGGTATAAATCTATGGCAGAGTCTTCCTGTCGTGGAGTTGTCCCATTCAATCTGCCATAGGGTGTTTGTAGTTGAGTTTATTTTCTCCCAGATCATTGTCATCGATATGCGTGAGTAGGTGTGGGGGGAGTGGAGTACTCAAGCCTTTTTGGCCAGCAGGTCCACTGTTTTGTTCCCTCCGTAACCTTGAGGGCCAGTTGAAGTGGACGATTCTATGCATAGCAAGAGAGTTTGCAGTGTTTATTAGTTTTCTTCCTAGTCGTGTGGGTCTCCTTTTGTTCTCAAGTGTGTGTAGCACTGCCCTGCTGTCAGTGTAGATATTTATTATCCCTTTGTAATAATTGATGTTAGTGGCTATGTGAGTTAGGGCCTTGTGCATTGCCCAAAGTTCAGCCTGCATAACACTGCAGTAAGGTGCCATCTTGAGGTGTGCTTGGAAGGTCTTCCGGCCATTTCGTGCAAATATGGCCACTCCTGCACACACCCCCTTTCCTGCTTAGACCCATCTGTGTGGACAGCCCAATCACTTGGTGTGTTTTCTATTCCTTCAAACTGTAGATCAACATTGTAGTGTGTTTCGTCAGCTGGCTGGAAATGGTTCCTCCCACTTTCGTAGTCATCTATCTCATGGCATTTTATTTTGTCTATTAAATTATCACAATTAAATCATCAAAATCATACTCTCCTGGGGCTTGGGGTATAGTAGCACCGCATGATTCCCTCCAGGGCCATCCATATGAAGTTTTGAGTTCAACAATTTGCTTATGACCTTTGTGGTGTGGCTCAGTTTGTCCACTTTAACCATATTTTGAGTATAGTGGTTTAGATTCTGTTTTATCATTGGTCAATTTCTTTCTTAAGCAAAGCTCTGATAATGCCATATACCTGTTTGAGGCAGCTGAATAGACGAGATGCGCTGTTTCTTATTTCCCGTCGTCGTTTCTTTTTTACGGCACCAATAGCACGTTCCGGGCAGGCATCCGAGCCAAGAAGATAGCTGGCTTCCCTGAGCAGCTCCTCCTCAACATTCTCTGATGTCTTTACCGGGCTGTGTTTGGTAGCTTTAGCCTTTTTCAACGTAGTTTTGTCTAAAGGTTCAGTGTTTATATTCAAATCTTGTGTAGTTTCGTCCATTCTATCTCCCAAGTAGCCTATGTTGACCGCATGGTGTTTGTAGAATAGGTGATAGTTAAGAAGCTTTAGGAAAGACACAGAAAGTCGTTTGAATTATAGTTCTCTGGTTAGCCTGGCAACACCAATCGGCTAGATAAAGCTGAAAGGCTTGAGTACCCGCCGATAGGCTGGACGACACTGAGATGTAGATGGTTATGTCGATCGGCTAAGAAGCCACATGTAAAGAGACAAACGGCTTTGTTCTTCACCAGTTACCCTTGTTGCTCTGTAGTTAGTGGCTTGTATACAGTTATGGTAGAGTTCTCTGTAAACAGTTTACAGCTGAGCCTGATCACAACGATACGATACGAGGCCTGCGATTAACACATTTATGGCTGAGTACCCCGGTTTGTGTAACAGCACAAAGATAGTTTATAAGAGTAGAATAAATAGCTCGATGTATAGAGCTTGAGTTGCTGATTCCAGTGATATAATGCACATAAGGGCCTATTCAATAGGAGCGAAGACCAGGACCACATGGTTCCTGGAGGAGAACAATAGTCTTTGTTATGATCCCCGTAGAAAAATGCCAATATTTCATATGAGAGCTCTGGATTGATATAAAGTTTGTTAAAGGTACTTACGGTGTTTCCTGTTGATCCTCTGTACCAACGATGATCCTTAGTTTAATGTTCGGGGCCCGAAAGTCTTCTATGATGTTCTCGTTTATAATTCCTTTAAGAACGTCCTACACACACAAAACGCATATCATTTGAAAGTTCTTGTTGAGACGAATCCAGCGGTGTATATAAATCCATTCGTAACCCAAAAATGCCTCCGATGGAATGATCGATAGCAAGAGCACAAATACACACAGCCTTCTCAGATCATGACTACCGTGGGTTTTTTTCCATTTATAATCATTGCTAAGTGACCAGCTATTTTCAGATCATCTCTTTAAAAGCAACTTTCACCTTGACCTCAATAGCAGTCTGCTATAATGGCAGCATGAACTATACACAGTTCACAAAAATTATTACAAAAATGCAAAGGCTCCTTCGCTCGCACATATAGGATGACTTAGGTTTTTGAAGCAGTGAAAATTGTATAAAAACCTCTTCTTAAACACAAGTAAATATGGTATTTGAGAATTTTTTTGGTATGGAACACATTATTATATTTTACATTAATTTCTATGGGAAAAAAATTGTTTCGCTTAACGAGTGTTTTGCATTATAAGTAAGATTCTGGAACGAATTATGCTCGTTAAGCAAGGTTTCACTGTATTATGTCATCTATAAATGTAAAATAAAGGAACTTATTTGTTTTATAATGATGAATACTAAAGTAAGATTAGACAAGTAGTTATTTATCGTGACACTTCACAATGCCAGGCTGCAAGTTTTAATCATATTCTTAATTTATTTAACTTAAAATATATGCCCTCCACCTCAAATTAGTAGTGTCTTGCCCTTGTACATCTTACTTTTCTTTTAACAATTGAATTGTGTTGGTCATCTAACTAACTCCTTTCAGTTGGGAAATTTTTGAATTCAAATAATGTGATTTCTGGTTTGCATTGGAAGTTTGTATATACAGTAGAGCCTCGATTATCCGACCCCTGATTAACCGACACCTCGGTTAACCGACCGTCCTAGTCGGCAAATTTCAAATGTCCGCTAGTGATGTGGTGCTACAATATTTGGCTATGTCTTGGCTACTTTAATATTATTTTTACGTGTTTTAGCTGGCAACACTCATTCGACCATGAAAGGGAGCCAGTATTTAAACGAGGCTTAATTTTCTAATTTTTAACGATA
>NW_019385559.1:72095-101022 GCF_000671375.1 Centruroides sculpturatus | reverse complement strand
CCCAGGGGTGTCCAACCTTTTTGTTTCTCTGGGCCACATTGGAAGAAGTCATGGAGTTTTGGGCCACAAGTATATTTTGACCCAATCCTTAAATATACAAATATATTTAAGTATTAACATGTCTAGATTATAGTAATAAGTATTAAAAGTTTACCACAAAAAAGAATATTTTTAAAAATTACTTTTACAGACACTTTCAATTTTTACTTAGAAATAGATAAATTCATTTATTATAAAGGAGACAAACAAAAATTTATTTGAAAAACACAAATATTTGTTTTATTTGTGTGTCTAATTAATAAAAAACGACGAAACACCATTTTAAAGTGCATTTTTATTCAACTAATATATTTATAAATAATATGTAGCCCAAAAAGTAGCCAATGTGCCAACTGATATTTTTTACATCAAACTAATAAAAGAGTAGCCAAATTTGGTGCAAAATAGCTGAATCTTGCAACGCTGGAAGGAATACTAAATAAAGCTGGAGTTGAGGCTCAAAGGATTATAGACCCAAATGCGGAGAAAGGAGAAAGAGGACAAAAGATAAAGAAGTGAGGAAGGTTGGAAAATTAAGGGTCCTTATTGCATAACAGGAGGTCTATTTAACCTTTCTCATTACTTTTTATCTTTAGGTCTTTTTCTTCTTTCCCCAAATTTGAGTCTATTATACTCCTTTGAGAGCCAACTCCAGCTTTATTTAGTATATCTTCCTCATTCACACATTTCTAAGTATTTGAAAATATTTCTTTTCCACTCAAAAATAAAATATGTATAAAGGTTTACGGCTTTGTGAAACTTCTTNTCCAGCTTTATTTAGTATATCTTCCTCATTCACACATTTCTAAGTATTTGAAAATATTTCTTTTCCACTCAAAAATAAAATATGTATAAAGGTTTACGGCTTTGTGAAACTTCTTTTTTGAGTTTATGCCATTTAAATAAATAAATAAATAATTTAAAAAATTGTCGATTTTGTGTACACGTTTATTGGGCTTCATTCGAACTTCCCTTGGGCCACGGGTTGGACACCCCTGATCTAACCTGATCTTAAAAATAACACCTTTCTGTCAAAATGGATATTAATCTATGTCATTTATAGGAAGTTTCTGAAATTTGATATGTTGATTCTTATGTTTTTGGATCAAATTACAAAAAATAAACACAAAAAAAGCACATTTTGGCATTCTGCAAGTATTCTGCAAGCAACATTGTTAGAAAGAAGACAGAATACAGAAATTAAGCATATCATTGTATTTGAAGCTTTAGAAGACTTACATAAAAAAAAATATAATTTTTTTCAAGTCTGTTATTTTTATCCTTTTCACAGCCCAAGTCAGAAGTAATAGCAAACTGGCTTGAAGATACGAGGGCTATTTTTTAAATAAGGTCTGTTTTTTAATAAGAAGAAAAATACTGTAAATATCATCAAAATATATTTTTTTCCCATATTCTACATACTTTTATCTATTTTTCTACATAATTTCCATTTTTGTTCAAACATTTGTCATACCTCTTAAAGATTTTTAAATTTCAACTTTGAAGAAATCTGCCACCTGCCACTGGAAGACATTAGGCCATGCCGCTTGTCTTGTATAAAGGTCACAATAAGCATCAGAATTGATTGTTGTGCCTCTTGGCATAAAATCCACTAACAAAGAGCCTTTCCTGTCCCAAAAGACAGTTACCATGATCTTTCGTGCTGAAATCGAATAGCAGATCATATCTTACAGTCGGTGGGCGACTCAATTTTCTTAAACATTATAAACTTCTACACTTCAGCACACAGACAGACGATATGACTGCAAATGGCATCAAAACACACTCAAAGCATGCTGAAAGCAGATGCTCATGCACACTGCTGCAATCACACGCCATTCTCACTCTCATTCACAAACAGACCTTATTTAAAAAATAGCCCTTGTATAACTAAATCTTCCATAAAACAACAATTATAGATTATTAAAACATTTACACAAAGTTAAAAATGATCAAAACACCGACCTTTTATTTTAGGATTTGGTGCTTTCACAATAAAACAATGATAAAAATTTTTCACAATATCTACTCTGTCTTGTAGCCATAGCATTTTAATAGTCCTTTTGGGTAATCACAAAAATTTTGCTAAAGACGACATAACCCAGGATTATCTTTATTTGAAGCGTAGAAGACTTACATAAAAAAAAATTATATTCTTTTATTTAAGTCTTCTAAAGCTTCAAATGAAGATAATCATGAATTAAGTCATATTTATGCAAATAATGTATGATTTTTATGCATATAATTGTAGTTTTTGATGTAATGCTGACAGTATCACAGTTTTAGAATAAAAAGACATTCATTTTTTTCAGGCACCCTCTAGAGAGGGATATATAATCTCATTTAAACTGGCACTCTGGGTTTTACCATACAGAAATGTCTGATTACAGTAACTATTGTGTCCATCTATCTATTTTTTCTATTTCAATCTCCACACTAATTTACTTTTTATGGGTTATATTTCATACAATAATAATTTCAATGTCAATGATTGGATGTCATAGAAATTCAGTGGAAACTGATTTTTTTAAAATTATTGATTAAAACATTTTTATATTTGAAAGACAAGAAAAGCATAATATATCTGAATAAGCAATGTAATAAGGCACTACTGTATATAAACTTCTCTTTGTACAAAAGTCATATTGAAAGATAAACTTTTACTTTATTGATAGCTAGTTTTAAAATTATTAGAAAACAAATATATTTCTGAGAGAAATTTTTTCTTTTTGTTGTATAAAATATTCCAGTAATTGTCATCTACAATTAAAATATAATCTGTACTTTAAGTGAAATGTAAATGTAATTAAAACTAATTTGTAAATGTTTTATCTTATCAACATGTACAGTTGATCAACTTATTCTCAACTTTAATATTTTGCCAGCTGACTGATATGTTAAAATCTGATTAAAAAATAAAAGTTCCAATGGATATTTTTTTGAATAATTCTTATACTGTGTTTTTAATTTACTTTTCTAACAGTACAACTGAACAGTTTTAATGTTTAACAGGCTTATTTTAAAAATTTTAATTTCTAAATGGCAATAACTGGCATAATGTTATTTACCAGTACAATTATCTTAAACATACAATAAGTTTTTACCCCAAATGATAATCAAACTCTAATTTTATTATTATTTTTTATGCTATTGTAAAATTATAAAATGTAGAGTAGAGAGAGACTATGTTTTTATTAATAAATTATAAAATTTTTCAAAAAGAATTTGAGTGGTGTAAAGAAAATCTATTTCTCTGCTTATTTAATACATATATTCTGATATAAATATAACTTTATAACATTTTATTAGGAAAATCTTGTAAAAGAAAAATTGCTACCCTTTGAGAGTATGGAAGAAGATTCAAATAAAGAAGAACAGAGGTCACTTGAAAAAATTAGTTTAAAATGTCGAAGCGTGAGAATTGGTTCATTCAAAGTACAACCTATGTCTAGCATTACTTCAATGGAAGTATGTGTTAATTCTCAAGATTTAGAATTTCATGTTCCAACTGTAATAAATTGTAAGTCCTATTATGTTTTAGTGTTAAATTTTAGATGATTTGTGTTTATTTTAATTTAATATTAATAGATGTTAAAATATATCACATTAAATAAATACAGTATATTTAGTTTTTTAATATCTAATATTTTTAATATAAAGAAGATTGTCTAAAACAATAAATTTTTAACTTCAAAAACGGCTGTTGAATCTGATTAATTTTAATTGTTGTGTGTTGAACTTACTATTATTCTTTTTGAAATTCTGTATTTTAATCTGTGTTAAAAAATACAGTTAATTCAAATATAAATTTCAATAATTCATAAATTGTATATCTCATATTTCATAGTGAAACTAAAAAAGAAAATTAGCATGTAGTCAACTGTTTTATGAAAATGTGTACATTTTGTGGTTTCTTGAAATGCACATTTTGTAAACCTCAGAAGTTTGAGCAAAATTGTTATGTTTCAGATTTAGTGGCATTTGAATCTAGATGATAGAGTTGTTTTTCATGATATCAAAAAAAATCTTGGAGTAATTAAAAAATAGAGAAGAAAGAAAAAGTGATATTGCCAAGATATACTGCCAAACTTTTAGAAAACTAATTATTTTACCCACCTCATTGTATACCTCATGCCTAGGATGCAGCCATTGCATTACAGGCATGAGTTTATAATTGCAATTTAAAATTGACATATCATTTATTCTATTACATAATCATCACTCTCTTTAAGTTGTCTTTTTCAGAGATGTCAAAGAATGGACTACTTCACTCATTCTAAGCATATATTCCTGGTTTAAAGCAGAGCAAGATATTTATGCCTCTTGACAAACTAAAGATTTCTTATCTTTCAGTAGTAATCATGTTCACTTTTTGGTCAGTGTTCTGACTGGTTTTGATCACTTTCATAAATATCTATGCCAAATGAAACTTTGCTTTTCAGCTTTTTGCCACTTTTATGATTCTGCTAAGGAAACTCCTCTTCTTCTCACTTGTGAGTGTGCGGATCTTTGCTCAGGAAATTCCTCTTTTTTGAAATTTGGTGATATCCCTCAGTTTTCCTTCCGAGGTCTTCTGTCTTTTTTTTAGAGATTATACTTGTCAAGTAATCTCTTTTAGGGTGCACAATGGCCTTTTAGGTTAAAGTGTGTTTGACTCACACTCATTTATGAATTTATATTTATTGTACAGGTTGAAGCTTTCCAGCTTCAACCTGTACAATAAATATAAATTCATAAATGAGTATGAGTGGTTATGAGTTATAAATGTATTTTTACTAAAGTTAATGCATGTTAGAGTATAAAAGGTGTTATATTAGGAGGTAATTAAGAAAATAATATGAATATTCAAAATTTTCTTTAAAATTTCATCATAATTTATTATACAATTTTATAATTGATTTTTAGCTAATGAATTAGTAAAAGTGATTCTCTCAACTGAAGATATCATTAAAGTTCTTGGTCATTTTGGTCAATCATTACCTGTATTATATATTTATACTACACCTTCTTGTGGTTCTGTCATCAGAAACGATCTGAAGATGAATGTACAGACAGGTCCATTTTATGATCCTGGTGGTGAAGGTTTGTAAATATTCTTAACTTTATATTTTGCTATACTTTCTTATAGAAATAAATGAGAATAAAAAGTATATATATACTTTTTATTTTAGTTTTATTATATATATCTATAAAATTTATTATATATATATATATACAGGGTGTATCAGGAAAGATGTCACAACTTTAACGAGTGATAGAATACGGCAAAAGTAACAATTGTCATAATACAATGCTTAGTGGAATGTGAATGCAGAAACACAGTATGAAGAACACGGAAAATGAAAAGTTGTTTTAACCTTGGATATTTACAAGAATTGTTCAAATGAATGACTGCCAACTGCAATATACACATCACAACTGCTACAGTGATGTATATATTGGCATACACTTTGGAAGATACCTGGCATGTCATGTACAGTACTTCTGTAGTAGCAATGATAATTCTGGCAACAAGGTCTTTAGGAGAGTCAATGGACATTTTGAAATGCACATCCACCTTCTCAGCATTCAAGTACTGTTGCATCTCTGCAGCCATACAACTTCCAAATGATGATACAAAATAGGGTTCTTCTCACCAGCAAGCACCCTCTTGTGTCAAACCGTTTGGTTTTTGACAATACACTGTATTACAACAATTGTTACTTTTGCTATGTTCNAATTCGAACAAAACATTCGAAATAGAAAGCCACTTTCAACCACTTTCAGCCTCATATCTCCCGCACCCTTATAGCTATCGAGACGCAACCACCCCTATGCACAAATGGAGACTTGGGGCTACCACCACATACAAACACCATTCACGTGCGATGTGTAGTTTTTGCGGAAAAGTGAAATATAGGGACACACACGTCCATTTTTATATATATATATATAGATATACGTATTATACTCTGTAACACTACTAAACTAGAGCCTTATACCTCATTCGCCTTGGGGTGACCTCTCTCGACCGTTTCAATCTCAACTGAAACGAGGTTCAATCACGATCAACTTGAGAGAGTTCTTGAACTAGATCCAGTCATAAGAGAGATGTCACAATCCCACGCACGCGAGAAAATACAAGATGGCTGCAGAACACGTGTCGGGCTATCGACAGCAAAATAAAAAAGATATTGTATTTCGAAAGACGATGGCATCTGTCTATTATTAGATATATCGCAAGAAAAAGTATTGTATTTATTTCTAACCAAAACTTCCATTTTGTTTGTCGGTGTTCATGACTTACCGCCTAGTTATTTCAGTTTTATCGTCGTGTGTAACATCTGGGTTCTTCTCAAGTTGACTGCCTGTGCACAGTCAACTTGAGAAAAAAATTATTAAGGAAAAATTTTCTGTTAACAAACCCTTTGTTAAATATTTTGAATATCATCACTGAGTACACCTAGATGATGGGAAATCACATAGCAATGCATGGTCGGAAATGCTTTCCTGGAACTTGTTGCACGCATCATGGCAGCTGCTGGGGAAGTCCTGGACACGCCCAGTATTTTCGACCATGCGCCAGAGATGTGAGGCCTGCATCATGGCCCGGGGTTGTAATTTTGAACACCTTATTTGATTTTTGCTGTACTAAGAATAATAAACATGTTTTCTCACCCTGTTCGTGTCCTTCCTTTCTTGTGTTTTGTGTCATCACTACTGTGCCAGGAAAGTGTTTCTGACCATGCATTGTTGTGATTTCCCATTGTCTAGGTGTACTCTATCTCTCCTAAAAAATTGTAATCACTGTACTGATACACCCTGTATATATGTATCCTTAAAAAGAGTTTTGTTTTCAATAATAAAACTAATACGTTAATTTATATAATTTGCATATTTTATGTAAATTTTATCCCATTTATGCCCACTGGCATTGCTAGACTTATTAATAATTATTGATAATAATAATTTTACTTAAATAGTTATTATTTTCATGTTTAGTGACACAAAGTATTATATAACTTGTAATAGTGTATAGTATAGTAAACAGTAATCTATACAGTAATAGAGGGCAAACTGCTTAAGAAAATATTTATAAACTTTCAGCTATAAATGAAAATTTTTTTACTTTATTTTTATTATTATTTTTTTAACATAATTTTTAAAAAACTTTTCTTTTTTTTGAAAGTTTCAAAAAAAAAGTTTTTTTTTAAATTAATCAAGATTAGTTTCAAAAGAATCAAAATATAATATATTAATTAATATTTGGTCAATTGTTAGAATAGAATTAATAATTAATCAAATGTTCTAATTGAAACAAAATTATTACAGATGAAACCCAGAAAAGAATAACAATTCTACCTGAATTTATCACTAGTTATCAAAAGGTATTCTTTCGTCAAGTGTTTCCAGGAAGACTTTTGCAAGAAATTGATCAAAAAAATGCTAATGAGATTCTTGTTAGATCAACTCCACATAATGTAAGTTATGTTCTGAATATTTAATTCTTAAAAAATTATATTTTTTAATAAGTTTTTTTAAGAAATATGAAAAATATAAGTTAATTTTTTAAGAAGAAGGAAATTTTACAAGAGATAACTTTCAAGTGATTTAGTTCTTTTTAGATGTACAGTACATTATCTTTGCTAGGGATAAGATATATATTTGCTATTTATCAGGATTCAGGTTACTGATATTTTCATTTAAAATGCTATAAAAACTACAGTATATACTAGCAATTGCATTTTTCTGTATTATGGATGCTTACAAACCCCATTTATATGTTTCTCAGTTGTATGTTTTTCACAAAATATTTAAATATTTTCTGTATGGTATATTCTTCATTATAAATCACTTAAGCTGTACATTCTTCATTTATACAATTTTATACTTATATACTGTGTTTTTTGGTATCCTCCAGCTTTTATTTTCTTACTTATGCATTATTTGCTTCAAATGGAAAAATTTTAAGTGAAAAAGCAAATTATGTATTCATTTTAGGTGATCACAATGATAGTGAATCACCAGCAAATGCAAAAAACAGTGACTAACTAATAAGTAATATGATGCCATTTATGACATATTTTCTCATTTAGCAAATCACTCTGCTAGTCCAGCACAATGAAAATTTTCACTTTCTGCATTCTATAGTGTGATCCAATTTTGATAAGTGAATAAAAATCACTTTCTAGTTTCTAATTTATTTTCACTATTCACTGTCAGAATGACTCTTCATTCTTTTATGTGACTGGAGTTTTAATGGAAGGATACAACTGTGTGACAAGTCCATTGGAAAAAAAAAACAAGAAACAAGCAAAATTTGATCAATTTTTAAAAGTACATGACTTAATTTACTGTTTTATTTTTTGTTGTTTTATATGTTCAAATATATTATACATGTAAATTGAAACTTTTTTATTCATACTTACACATACAGATTCAGTTGTACTGTACTGTGTTAATTTATGCCATGCTGTACTTTTGTGGTGACTATATTCATTCTAAAAGCAATTACAGTAGAGCATCAATTATCCAAATACCGATCTACCGAAACATCAGTTTACCAAAAGCGTTCTAGTCTGCAAATTCAAATTTCTGCTAGTGCAGCACTCCCCTTCTCTGCCAACCTAAACTGTAGGCCTAGTTTAATGTACTACATTATGTAATGTATGTATTTGTAAGACATGTGTTACAAAATATATGCAGTACAGTTTTGTGTTTAATATATTTTTTTGTAAATGATCAGTGATCCGAACAACCCCAATCCCAAATTGTTTTAAATAATCGATGCTCTACTGTAAAAGGTTGTTTCACTTGTATGTTTCTCAGTTTCCTTGAAAAACATACAAACAAGATTTGACTGTAAATAAGATATTAGTATTATTTTGGATGAAAATAATTTAATATAAAATGGTCAAGTATTTAAGTACTCTGATTTAAGTAATTTTCATTTTCAGATAAAAAATACACTTATTTTTAATAGGATTTTTTTAAAAATATTAATTATTACCTGTATTTTCTTGATTTAACCTATCTCATGTTGAAATTTTTCTCTGTTGCATGTTGTCACCATGTTGAATTTTTGTTGATGTTAAGCCTAATGAAAAATTTTTTAAAAATAATAATTGTGTCTACTGTATCATTAAAAATTATTTTTTTATTTTGAAAGTTCATTTTAATATAAAAATTATGATGCATAGCGACATCTGGTATCAAAAATGTGCTGATACTGTAACGAGATATATTGGGTTTAACCCTGCGGGTCAAAGGTCACGACCCCAATATATGTTGGGAATAATACAGGTGAGGTTAAGAATCACTGATTTTGATGTCAAATTTTAAGAATTTTTGTAGTGAGAGAATTTTTAAATAATCAATTTTATTAAGTTTTTTGAAACAACAGGTTAGATAAACAATACAATTGGTAACATTTGGCAGTTTTATTTCAAAGTTATTCTGCATAAACCATGAAACCTCAATCTATTGTTTTTGGTGGGACTTGGAGGCAAAAACAACTGATGTGGGAAAACAATTAACAGGGAAAATTTATGATGTCAATGTTTTTATTATTTATCTCATATGAAACATGTACTTTCCACTGATACACCTGTATGATGGCTTTCTGTAATACAGGCCTCGGAATGGATTACTATTCTCACTGTTTTTAAATTAAGTCACTTTTTCTCAATTTTTTTGGCGATATGTCACTTTTTCTGCTGTTATTGGCAATGACATTTTTATGATGCCAAGCTATAACATGTTACTTCAGTTATTAATGAAAATACAGTTGTCCCTCTATAGTCCGATGTTTTTTAATCCGACATGCTCAGTAGTCCGACGCACCTCACGTCAAGGTACCCATCCCCGTTATGTGTCTGCTTGCACAGAAGCATGTCGCGATGTGAATCTCCCCATCCAATTCTTACTCGATGACACACATTTCGTGTGTTTTATTTTAGCAGTTCTGTTCGAACGGTTGGAGTAGAGAATATTGTAAGTTACTGCTAGCAAAACAATGCGAAATATGTAATTATTTTCGGTAATCCGGACACTTTTGGTAATCTGGCACACCTTTGGTCCCATACCTGTCGGATTATCAAGGGACAACTGTAAATAAAAACAGTGTTTTACTTTCCCTGCTTGTTATGTATACATCATGAGAAAATATTGAAATTGTGTCAGATTTTATCCTCCAAGTTTTTTGCAAATTTCCACATTTTGAGACCTGAATCCAGAAATTGCAAAAAAGAAATCTGTGTATGTTGGTGCTTATTTCATGATTATTTTCATGGATGGGGGTAATGATTAAGAAACAAAATTTAGCATGGTATCTTATATATAAAGGACATTGATGCTATTAAGTTTTGGTGGTTATAGATTCTGAAGTGGGAAGATAGATAGGGATCATGTGTATGGACCATAACTCGAGTGGAGTGGGACGGCATGAAGATTTTACTCATTATTAGCATTTATAATTTTATATAAAACTCATCTCTACCATCAAAATTAAACTATTTACAGTTTTGTAATTACAGTGGTACCTCAGGTTACGAATGCCCCAGCATACGAAATTTTCAGGATACGACATGAAATTCGAACATATTTTTGCTCCACAATACGAACAAAAACTCACCATACGACGTTACATTAGTTCGCATTTTTCATTTGTTTTTCTTATTACAGTTATTTTTTTTAATGTATTACTTGGCTTTAATTTGAGTATGTTTTTCGCGTTGGAACGAATTATTTGGTTTTACATGTAATCATATGGGAAAAGATGATCCACCTTACGACATTTTCATAATACGATCTCAGTATCGGAACGGATTAATTTCGTATCCTGAGGTACCACTGTATTAATAATATAAAATTTGTTTTTTAACAAAATCTCTTAACAGATGGCACTGCAAACTAAATTTAAATATGTTCTATTATGTCATTGTATTTTCGCTGGGAAAGTTCTGCATTTTTCATTTAATGAAATGTTTTGTTTTAACTTAAGTTTTAGTAATTCTGCTCTTAATAAAATTTTAATAAATTAAAATTTTTAATTGGTAAAAAATTTTACTTTGCAAAATTTAAGAAGTTAACTCATTAGAAAGAACAATAACTTTACAAGCAATTTTTCTCAATTTTTTCTAAGTGAGATCTGCCATATATCTTCTAATAGATGCCTTACTGGCTGACCAACCAGGCACTTATTAGTTTTACAGTTATGTTCTTCAAAAATAAAAAACCCAAGTAAAGAACAGATCAAAATATGCAGATACAGCAAAGGATAATTAACAACCCCCTTTGCTAATTTAGGTCAACTGACTAGGATACAATGCACTTGAAAACTAAACCAAAAATTCCAGACTTTCTGTTTTGCCAGAGACTGGCATCTATTAGTCTTTGCTGTAAGGCTGCATTTAATAAAATGTGAGAAGAGAGAAAAATTACACTAAAATGAACTTTTTAGACCAGAATTTGCAATCAACGACACCGTTTATGAAGAAACGAGAAATGCACACAAACGTCTCCAACCAACAAGGCGCAAGTGCGCTTCTGGAGCTATCTATCTGTGCCTGTGGCAAGTTTTGAAATAATGAAAAAAATTAAATTTTAAAAATAAAGAAAATAAAAAGTTACCCAGTTTTAAAATCTTGCTAGATGTAGTGAGAAATTTGCTAAATTAGGCTACACTGACCATTGTTTAATTTATCACGCCTATTATAATTATGTCTCCATGGCATCTATATTGTATTAGTAATATGGTGTTAGTTGTCAATAGTATGAGTTTACAACAATAGCACCGCATGATGATGATGTAAACTTATAATGTTGTCATCACATGCTATCATTGTATTGTGTTTTTCTATATACAAACATTTTACTTCAAAATCAGTAATCCAACTAAAAAACAACGAACTTATCATTTTAACAAAGATTGGGAAGACAACTACTTTGTTATTGAAAGTAAGGAGAAATAAATGTATTTACTTAATATGTAACAGTTTTTTGTCAGTGGCAAAATACATGTCGAACGTCATTACAATCTCAGTTCTTATGACGTTAGTTATCCACCTAAGTCCGAGTTAAGAAAAAGAAAATTTAATAAACTAAAATTGGGATTATCTACTCAGCAAGTATTTTTTACCAGCCATGTAAATAAAAATAAAAATGCCACTATTGTTTCCTTTAAAATTTCTCATTTGTTGGCAAAATGAAAAAATCATTTTTAGAAAGTGAACTATTGATATTTAAAGAAGCATTTCTCGTTGGAGCTGATTCATTATTTGAAGGATTTTCTAATAAGTAAGAAATTATTTCAGCAATACAAGATCTGCCATTATCAAACAATACAAGTACAAGAAGAATCCAGGTGATTTCAACAGATTTACAAAGTCAGTTGAAAAATGATTTGGAAGAATGTAAGTATTTCTCATTACAAAATTAGATGAATCAACAGATATATCAGATACAGTGTAATTGGCAGTAATGATAACAATAGTATTTAGTGATTTTAGTGTGAAAGAAGAACTATTAAAGTTACTATTAATGCAAGAGCAAACAAGGGATGAAGATATTTATATCATCTTTAAAAATTACTCAACAGAAATTAATATGCCTTTACACAAGTTATCAGCAATAATTACTGATGGTGCACCAGCAATGGTGGGCCACAATAATGGATTCATTTCCCATTGCAAGAAAGATGAATCCTTTCCAAACTTTATGTATTATCACTGCATCATACGTCAAGAATCATTATGTGCCAAAATATAATTCTTTGAACATGCCATGAATGCTGTTAAAATAATTAACAAAATTTGAGCAAATCCTTTATCACACAGATTGTTTAAAACTCTTGTAGAAAAGGACAAATCTTCCCAAGCTGACCTTGGTTAAATAAAGATGATTTTTTTTGCCAATTGGCCAATTTTTTGATCTTTTGGAAGAGATTAAAAAAATTCCTTATTTCAAAAAGTTAAACATTTGAACTTTAGACAACCTACAATGGTTAATGGCATTGGCTTTTTTAACTGACATATGTGAAAAATTGAACAGTTTAAACCTGGATCTCCAGGAAAAAAATTAACATTAGCTGAAATGATTAGCTCTATAAAAGCATTCAAAGTCAAAATACAATTTTGGATAAATAATTTGTCAAAAATTCTCTTGTACACTTTCCAAGGATGAAAAAAGTGACTGGTGAAAATAATTTTGATCTAACATTATTTATTACTCATCTTAAAAACCTTTTGGAACAGTTTGAAAGTAAATTCCAGAAATTTACCATTATTGAACCCATGGCTACAATTTTTGTAAATTTTTTTTACTACACAAGTAGACATTACTGAAACTGCTAAATCTATAGCAGAACTTCTTTAAGAAGAAGCATTAATAATTGAAGAAGAGATCTTAGATTTTCAAAATGACATCATATTAAAATCTCACGATGCAGATGAAAACTTTTGGAATTTAGTTGATCGTAAAAAGTATAATCTTTTGAAAAATGGAGCCTTCAAAATCAAATTCTGTTCAAATCAAAAAATCAGATTTTTTTTTTTAAATTAGATTTGTGTTTGCCACTAGTTTTTGCAATCTCGAATGCGCCCACACAACAAACAGGTTGAGAACCCCTGGTCCTAGACTCTGTGCAAACATTAGTTCTAAATTATGCCACTGAAGCAGACAGCACCAATAGCCAGAAACCCAATCTGTGGTATTTTTTGGTCATAATTACAAATTATGATTGCTTTATTTGTAATTACTATTAGTTAATAATGAAAATAACTTATTTTCTTCTAAACCAAAAAAAAAATTCTCAAACTAAATTATAACATCAAATGAAACAAAATCCATAAACATAAAATAAAATTTGGACTCAACTCCTTACTAATAATGAATATCATCATGGCCAAGTAATTTTATTTCAGTCGCTGTTTAGTCACTTTTTCCTTGCTGGGAGTTACTATTTTTGTTTATTTTGAAGTCATTTTCTGTTCTGAGGCCTGTTAATGTATATATATTATATTCATATATCTATATATATAATCGAGATGAGTTAATAATGATGATGATAATAATAATAAGCGCAGAGCCCAAACGGTTAGGAGTTGAAAGTTGAAATTTGGTACACAGTTAGGGTACGTCACGAAAACGCACACTAAGAAGGGATTTTTCAAAATTCCTCCCCACGGGAGAGAGAGAGGGACAAGATTAAGGCTTAACACTTCATTAATAATGGAAGTGTTAAGTAACAATGGAAGTTTTAAGTAACAATGAAATTGTTAAGAGAAAGTGATGTGCAAGACACAGACGCAGTTTTTTTCATTTTTGCGGAAAATTGAACATATTTTTAGACCCATCTAAAAATTCTCTAATTAGTCCGGAAAGGAGGACACAATTCTTGCATTCTGTGAAAACGGGTAAGGTTGACTATAACGTAATAATCTTAATCTTCACTATTGTTACTTTTGCCTGAGCAATGCTGAGCCTACCTGCTAGTATTAATATAATGTATTGTATGTTAGTACACAATACATTTTCTTACAATAAATTACAAAATTTATTCTTATTAGGTATAAGTACAAAAATAACTGTTTTGTATACAATTATGATTTTCTTGAGATTATTTCTGTGTGTTTATTCAAGTGGGTACATTATGTAACATTAAATCTGATGCTGTTCGAGTTATTTGGGGTGTACACATTATTGCTGTATCATCCTCTAAATTATCTTGGGTCTACACGTTAAGAGGTTAAATGCCATCAATAATAAAATGAAATTTAAGCCAAATGATCATTGTAATTAATTGTGTTAATTAAGTGCTATTATTAATGATTAACTATTAAGTAATTTGGTATCATGGATAAGCGTTAGACACCATCTCTTATTAAATTTAATAATTATAATAAGGTTTATTATAAATACATTAGCTTTGTGATGTTTATATATGAAATTTAAGCCTCAAATAATGATGAAACTGTAAATAAATGTAATTTATACTTTCAAATAAACATGCATTTTTTACTTTTTTTATGTTATCCTAATAGTCTATCTCTGAGTAATTTTTAGAAATCATAAAACAAAAATAATTTGAAGTACAAAATAAAGTTTTAAAAATATTTTTAACACACAGCTTTAACATGTGTTTTTTTTTTTTTTAAATATACACTTATGACGTTTTTTTATGTATTTTTTGTATGTATTGTAATTTTATGTATTTGAATGTTATGTTTAGATTATTTAAATTTATTAGGTACATAGAACAATACAAGTCCAACTTAAGTTGATAAATTACTGTCAAAATCCAGTTGTTTGCAGTGATTCTTGTACTTGTACTTGTAGAAGTTAAATGACTATAACTAGACAAATAATTCAAAAAGAAATAAATACTAAGCTTTAGTCAATTAAACAGAGAAATTCAATGCAATTTAAACTAAATATCAAATTTTTATTAAGCTAATATTATAAACTAATTTGTATAGCAACAAATTATTTGATATGTGATCTGAAATATTCTATTTACATAATCCTGTTGGAGTTAGATAACTGCTTCACCCTATTTGACTTNCAAGATGGCTGCAGAACACGTGTCGGGCTATCGACAGCAAAATAAAAAAGATATTGTATTTCGAAAGACGATGGCATCTGTCTATTATTAGATATATCGCAAGAAAAAGTATTGTATTTATTTCTAACCAAAACTTCCATTTTGTTTGTCGGTGTTCATGACTTACCGCCTAGTTATTTCAGTTTTATCGTCGTGTGTAACATCTGGGTTCTTCTCAAGTTGACTGCCTGTGCACAGTCAACTTGAGAAAAAAATTATTAAGGAAAAATTTTCTGTTAACAAACCCTTTGTTAAATATTTTGAATATCATCACTGAGTACACCTAGATGATGGGAAATCACATAGCAATGCATGGTCGGAAATGCTTTCCTGGAACTTGTTGCACGCATCATGGCAGCTGCTGGGGAAGTCCTGGACACGCCCAGTATTTTCGACCATGCGCCAGAGATGTGAGGCCTGCATCATGGCCCGGGGTTGTAATTTTGAACACCTTATTTGATTTTTGCTGTACTAAGAATAATAAACATGTTTTCTCACCCTGTTCGTGTCCTTCCTTTCTTGTGTTTTGTGTCATCACTACTGTGCCAGGAAAGTGTTTCTGACCATGCATTGTTGTGATTTCCCATTGTCTAGGTGTACTCTATCTCTCCTAAAAAATTGTAATCACTGTACTGATACACCCTGTATATATGTATCCTTAAAAAGAGTTTTGTTTTCAATAATAAAACTAATACGTTAATTTATATAATTTGCATATTTTATGTAAATTTTATCCCATTTATGCCCACTGGCATTGCTAGACTTATTANTTTTTTTTTTTTTTTTTTTTTTTTTTTTTTTTTTTTTTTTTTTTTTTTTTTTTTTTTTTTTTTTTTTTTTTTTTTTTTTTTTTTTTTTTTTTTTTTTTTTTTTTTTTTTTTTTTTTTTTTTTTTTTTTTTTTTTTTTTTTTTTTTTTTTTTTTTTTTTTTTTTTTTTTTTTTTTTTTTTTTTTTTTTTTTTTTTTTTTTTTTTTTTTTTTTTTTTTTTTTTTTTTTTTTTTTTTTTTTTTTTTTTTTTTTTTTTTTTTTTTTTTTTTTTTTTTTTTTTTTTTTTTTTTTTTTTTTTTTTTTTTTTTTTTTTTTTTTTTTTTTTTTTTTTTTTTTTTTTTTTTTTTTTTTTTTTTTTTTTTTTTTTTTTTTTTTTTTTTTTTTTTTTTTTTTTTTTTTTTTTTTTTTTTTTTTTTTTTTTTTTTTTTTTTTTTTTTTTTTTTTTTTTTTTTTTTTTTTTTTTTTTTTTTTTTTTTTTTTTTTTTTTTTTTTTTTTTTTTTTTTTTTTTTTTTTTTTTTTTTTTTTTTTTTTTTTTTTTTTTTTTTTTTTTTTTTTTTTTTTTTTTTTTTTTTTTTTTTTTTTTTTTTTTTTTTTTTTTTTTTTTTTTTTTTTTTTTTTTTTTTTTTTTTTTTTTTTTTTTTTTTTTTTTTTTTTTTTTTTTTTTTTTTTTTTTTTTTTTTTTTTTTTTTTTTTTTTTTTTTTTTTTTTTTTTTTTTTTTTTTTTTTTTTTTTTTTTTTTTTTTTTTTTTTTTTTTTTTTTTTTTTTTTTTTTTTTTTTTTTTTTTTTTTTTTTTTTTTTTTTTTTTTTTTTTTTTTTTTTTTTTTTTTTTTTTTTTTTTTTTTTTTTTTTTTTTTTTTTTTTTTTTTTTTTTTTTTTTTTTTTTTTTTTTTTTTTTTTTTTTTTTTTTTTTTTTTTTTTTTTTTTTTTTTTTTTTTTTTTTTTTTTTTTTTTTTTTTTTTTTTTTTTTTTTTTTTTTTTTTTTTTTTTTTTTTTTTTTTTTTTTTTTTTTTTTTTTTTTTTTTTTTTTTTTTTTTTTTTTTTTTTTTTTTTTTTTTTTTTTTTTTTTTTTTTTTTTTTTTTTTTTTTTTTTTTTTTTTTTTTTTTTTTTTTTTTTTTTTTTTTTTTTTTTTTTTTTTTTTTTTTTTTTTTTTTTTTTTTTTTTTTTTTTTTTTTTTTTTTTTTTTTTTTTTTTTTTTTTTTTTTTTTTTTTTTTTTTTTTTTTTTTTTTTTTTTTTTTTTTTTTTTTTTTTTTTTTTTTTTTTTTTTTTTTTTTTTTTTTTTTTTTTTTTTTTTTTTTTTTTTTTTTTTTTTTTTTTTTTTTTTTTTTTTTTTTTTTTTTTTTTTTTTTTTTTTTTTTTTTTTTTTTTTTTTTTTTTTTTTTTTTTTTTTTTTTTTTTTTTTTTTTTTTTTTTTTTTTTTTTTTTTTTTTTTTTTTTTTTTTTTTTTTTTTTTTTTTTTTTTTTTTTTTTTTTTTTTTTTTTTTTTTTTTTTTTTTTTTTTTTTTTTTTTTTTTTTTTTTTTTTTTTTTTTTTTTTTTTTTTTTTTTTTTTTTTTTTTTTTTTTTTTTTTTTTTTTTTTTTTTTTTTTTTTTTTTTTTTTTTTTTTTTTTTTTTTTTTTTTTTTTTTTTTTTTTTTTTTTTTTTTTTTTTTTTTTTTTTTTTTTTTTTTTTTTTTTTTTTTTTTTTTTTTTTTTTTTTTTTTTTTTTTTTTTTTTTTTTTTTTTTTTTTTTTTTTTTTTTTTTTTTTTTTTTTTTTTTTTTTTTTTTTTTTTTTTTTTTTTTTTTTTTTTTTTTTTTTTTTTTTTTTTTTTTTTTTTTTTTTTTTTTTTTTTTTTTTTTTTTTTTTTTTTTTTTTTTTTTTTTTTTTTTTTTTTTTTTTTTTTTTTTTTTTTTTTTTTTTTTTTTTTTTTTTTTTTTTTTTTTTTTTTTTTTTTTTTTTTTTTTTTTTTTTTTTTTTTTTTTTTTTTTTTTTTTTTTTTTTTTTTTTTTTTTTTTTTTTTTTTTTTTTTTTTTTTTTTTTTTTTTTTTTTTTTTTTTTTTTTTTTTTTTTTTTTTTTTTTTTTTTTTTTTTTTTTTTTTTTTTTTTTTTTTTTTTTTTTTTTTTTTTTTTTTTTTTTTTTTTTTTTTTTTTTTTTTTTTTTTTTTTTTTTTTTTTTTTTTTTTTTTTTTTTTTTTTTTTTTTTTTTTTTTTTTTTTTTTTTTTTTTTTTTTTTTTTTTTTTTTTTTTTTTTTTTTTTTTTTTTTTTTTTTTTTTTTTTTTTTTTTTTTTTTTTTTTTTTTTTTTTTTTTTTTTTTTTTTTTTTTTTTTTTTTTTTTTTTTTTTTTTTTTTTTTTTTTTTTTTTTTTTTTTTTTTTTTTTTTTTTTTTTTTTTTTTTTTTTTTTTTTTTTTTTTTTTTTTTTTTTTTTTTTTTTTTTTTTTTTTTTTTTTTTTTTTTTTTTTTTTTTTTTTTTTTTTTTTTTTTTTTTTTTTTTTTTTTTTTTTTTTTTTTTTTTTTTTTTTTTTTTTTTTTTTTTTTTTTTTTTTTTTTTTTTTTTTTTTTTTTTTTTTTTTTTTTTTTTTTTTTTTTTTTTTTTTTTTTTTTTTTTTTTTTTTTTTTTTTTTTTTTTTTTTTTTTTTTTTTTTTTTTTTTTTTTTTTTTTTTTTTTTTTTTTTTTTTTTTTTTTTTTTTTTTTTTTTTTTTTTTTTTTTTTTTTTTTTTTTTTTTTTTTTTTTTTTTTTTTTTTTTTTTTTTTTTTTTTTTTTTTTTTTTTTTTTTTTTTTTTTTTTTTTTTTTTTTTTTTTTTTTTTTTTTTTTTTTTTTTTTTTTTTTTTTTTTTTTTTTTTTTTTTTTTTTTTTTTTTTTTTTTTTTTTTTTTTTTTTTTTTTTTTTTTTTTTTTTTTTTTTTTTTTTTTTTTTTTTTTTTTTTTTTTTTTTTTTTTTTTTTTTTTTTTTTTTTTTTTTTTTTTTTTTTTTTTTTTTTTTTTTTTTTTTTTTTTTTTTTTTTTTTTTTTTTTTTTTTTTTTTTTTTTTTTTTTTTTTTTTTTTTTTTTTTTTTTTTTTTTTTTTTTTTTTTTTTTTTTTTTTTTTTTTTTTTTTTTTTTTTTTTTTTTTTTTTTTTTTTTTTTTTTTTTTTTTTTTTTTTTTTTTTTTTTTTTTTTTTTTTTTTTTTTTTTTTTTTTTTTTTTTTTTTTTTTTTTTTTTTTTTTTTTTTTTTTTTTTTTTTTTTTTTTTTTTTTTTTTTTTTTTTTTTTTTTTTTTTTTTTTTTTTTTTTTTTTTTTTTTTTTTTTTTTTTTTTTTTTTTTTTTTTTTTTTTTTTTTTTTTTTTTTTTTTTTTTTTTTTTTTTTTTTTTTTTTTTTTTTTTTTTTTTTTTTTTTTTTTTTTTTTTTTTTTTTTTTTTTTTTTTTTTTTTTTTTTTTTTTTTTTTTTTTTTTTTTTTTTTTTTTTTTTTTTTTTTTTTTTTTTTTTTTTTTTTTTTTTTTTTTTTTTTTTTTTTTTTTTTTTTTTTTTTTTTTTTTTTTTTTTTTTTTTTTTTTTTTTTTTTTTTTTTTTTTTTTTTTTTTTTTTTTTTTTTTTTTTTTTTTTTTTTTTTTTTTTTTTTTTTTTTTTTTTTTTTTTTTTTTTTTTTTTTTTTTTTTTTTTTTTTTTTTTTTTTTTTTTTTTTTTTTTTTTTTTTTTTTTTTTTTTTTTTTTTTTTTTTTTTTTTTTTTTTTTTTTTTTTTTTTTTTTTTTTTTTTTTTTTTTTTTTTTTTTTTTTTTTTTTTTTTTTTTTTTTTTTTTTTTTTTTTTTTTTTTTTTTTTTTTTTTTTTTTTTTTTTTTTTTTTTTTTTTTTTTTTTTTTTTTTTTTTTTTTTTTTTTTTTTTTTTTTTTTTTTTTTTTTTTTTTTTTTTTTTTTTTTTTTTTTTTTTTTTTTTTTTTTTTTTTTTTTTTTTTTTTTTTTTTTTTTTTTTTTTTTTTTTTTTTTTTTTTTTTTTTTTTTTTTTTTTTTTTTTTTTTTTTTTTTTTTTTTTTTTTTTTTTTTTTTTTTTTTTTTTTTTTTTTTTTTTTTTTTTTTTTTTTTTTTTTTTTTTTTTTTTTTTTTTTTTTTTTTTTTTTTTTTTTTTTTTTTTTTTTTTTTTTTTTTTTTTTTTTTTTTTTTTTTTTTTTTTTTTTTTTTTTTTTTTTTTTTTTTTTTTTTTTTTTTTTTTTTTTTTTTTTTTTTTTTTTTTTTTTTTTTTTTTTTTTTTTTTTTTTTTTTTTTTTTTTTTTTTTTTTTTTTTTTTTTTTTTTTTTTTTTTTTTTTTTTTTTTTTTTTTTTTTTTTTTTTTTTTTTTTTTTTTTTTTTTTTTTTTTTTTTTTTTTTTTTTTTTTTTTTTTTTTTTTTTTTTTTTTTTTTTTTTTTTTTTTTTTTTTTTTTTTTTTTTTTTTTTTTTTTTTTTTTTTTTTTTTTTTTTTTTTTTTTTTTTTTTTTTTTTTTTTTTTTTTTTTTTTTTTTTTTTTTTTTTTTTTTTTTTTTTTTTTTTTTTTTTTTTTTTTTTTTTTTTTTTTTTTTTTTTTTTTTTTTTTTTTTTTTTTTTTTTTTTTTTTTTTTTTTTTTTTTTTTTTTTTTTTTTTTTTTTTTTTTTTTTTTTTTTTTTTTTTTTTTTTTTTTTTTTTTTTTTTTTTTTTTTTTTTTTTTTTTTTTTTTTTTTTTTTTTTTTTTTTTTTTTTTTTTTTTTTTTTTTTTTTTTTTTTTTTTTTTTTTTTTTTTTTTTTTTTTTTTTTTTTTTTTTTTTTTTTTTTTTTTTTTTTTTTTTTTTTTTTTTTTTTTTTTTTTTTTTTTTTTTTTTTTTTTTTTTTTTTTTTTTTTTTTTTTTTTTTTTTTTTTTTTTTTTTTTTTTTTTTTTTTTTTTTTTTTTTTTTTTTTTTTTTTTTTTTTTTTTTTTTTTTTTTTTTTTTTTTTTTTTTTTTTTTTTTTTTTTTTTTTTTTTTTTTTTTTTTTTTTTTTTTTTTTTTTTTTTTTTTTTTTTTTTTTTTTTTTTTTTTTTTTTTTTTTTTTTTTTTTTTTTTTTTTTTTTTTTTTTTTTTTTTTTTTTTTTTTTTTTTTTTTTTTTTTTTTTTTTTTTTTTTTTTTTTTTTTTTTTTTTTTTTTTTTTTTTTTTTTTTTTTTTTTTTTTTTTTTTTTTTTTTTTTTTTTTTTTTTTTTTTTTTTTTTTTTTTTTTTTTTTTTTTTTTTTTTTTTTTTTTTTTTTTTTTTTTTTTTTTTTTTTTTTTTTTTTTTTTTTTTTTTTTTTTTTTTTTTTTTTTTTTTTTTTTTTTTTTTTTTTTTTTTTTTTTTTTTTTTTTTTTTTTTTTTTTTTTTTTTTTTTTTTTTTTTTTTTTTTTTTTTTTTTTTTTTTTTTTTTTTTTTTTTTTTTTTTTTTTTTTTTTTTTTTTTTTTTTTTTTTTTTTTTTTTTTTTTTTTTTTTTTTTTTTTTTTTTTTTTTTTTTTTTTTTTTTTTTTTTTTTTTTTTTTTTTTTTTTTTTTTTTTTTTTTTTTTTTTTTTTTTTTTTTTTTTTTTTTTTTTTTTTTTTTTTTTTTTTTTTTTTTTTTTTTTTTTTTTTTTTTTTTTTTTTTTTTTTTTTTTTTTTTTTTTTTTTTTTTTTTTTTTTTTTTTTTTTTTTTTTTTTTTTTTTTTTTTTTTTTTTTTTTTTTTTTTTTTTTTTTTTTTTTTTTTTTTTTTTTTTTTTTTTTTTTTTTTTTTTTTTTTTTTTTTTTTTTTTTTTTTTTTTTTTTTTTTTTTTTTTTTTTTTTTTTTTTTTTTTTTTTTTTTTTTTTTTTTTTTTTTTTTTTTTTTTTTTTTTTTTTTTTTTTTTTTTTTTTTTTTTTTTTTTTTTTTTTTTTTTTTTTTTTTTTTTTTTTTTTTTTTTTTTTTTTTTTTTTTTTTTTTTTTTTTTTTTTTTTTTTTTTTTTTTTTTTTTTTTTTTTTTTTTTTTTTTTTTTTTTTTTTTTTTTTTTTTTTTTTTTTTTTTTTTTTTTTTTTTTTTTTTTTTTTTTTTTTTTTTTTTTTTTTTTTTTTTTTTTTTTTTTTTTTTTTTTTTTTTTTTTTTTTTTTTTTTTTTTTTTTTTTTTTTTTTTTTTTTTTTTTTTTTTTTTTTTTTTTTTTTTTTTTTTTTTTTTTTTTTTTTTTTTTTTTTTTTTTTTTTTTTTTTTTTTTTTTTTTTTTTTTTTTTTTTTTTTTTTTTTTTTTTTTTTTTTTTTTTTTTTTTTTTTTTTTTTTTTTTTTTTTTTTTTTTTTTTTTTTTTTTTTTTTTTTTTTTTTTTTTTTTTTTTTTTTTTTTTTTTTTTTTTTTTTTTTTTTTTTTTTTTTTTTTTTTTTTTTTTTTTTTTTTTTTTTTTTTTTTTTTTTTTTTTTTTTTTTTTTTTTTTTTTTTTTTTTTTTTTTTTTTTTTTTTTTTTTTTTTTTTTTTTTTTTTTTTTTTTTTTTTTTTTTTTTTTTTTTTTTTTTTTTTTTTTTTTTTTTTTTTTTTTTTTTTTTTTTTTTTTTTTTTTTTTTTTTTTTTTTTTTTTTTTTTTTTTTTTTTTTTTTTTTTTTTTTTTTTTTTTTTTTTTTTTTTTTTTTTTTTTTTTTTTTTTTTTTTTTTTTTTTTTTTTTTTTTTTTTTTTTTTTTTTTTTTTTTTTTTTTTTTTTTTTTTTTTTTTTTTTTTTTTTTTTTTTTTTTTTTTTTTTTTTTTTTTTTTTTTTTTTTTTTTTTTTTTTTTTTTTTTTTTTTTTTTTTTTTTTTTTTTTTTTTTTTTTTTTTTTTTTTTTTTTTTTTTTTTTTTTTTTTTTTTTTTTTTTTTTTTTTTTTTTTTTTTTTTTTTTTTTTTTTTTTTTTTTTTTTTTTTTTTTTTTTTTTTTTTTTTTTTTTTTTTTTTTTTTTTTTTTTTTTTTTTTTTTTTTTTTTTTTTTTTTTTTTTTTTTTTTTTTTTTTTTTTTTTTTTTTTTTTTTTTTTTTTTTTTTTTTTTTTTTTTTTTTTTTTTTTTTTTTTTTTTTTTTTTTTTTTTTTTTTTTTTTTTTTTTTTTTTTTTTTTTTTTTTTTTTTTTTTTTTTTTTTTTTTTTTTTTTTTTTTTTTTTTTTTTTTTTTTTTTTTTTTTTTTTTTTTTTTTTTTTTTTTTTTTTTTTTTTTTTTTTTTTTTTTTTTTTTTTTTTTTTTTTTTTTTTTTTTTTTTTTTTTTTTTTTTTTTTTTTTTTTTTTTTTTTTTTTTTTTTTTTTTTTTTTTTTTTTTTTTTTTTTTTTTTTTTTTTTTTTTTTTTTTTTTTTTTTTTTTTTTTTTTTTTTTTTTTTTTTTTTTTTTTTTTTTTTTTTTTTTTTTTTTTTTTTTTTTTTTTTTTTTTTTTTTTTTTTTTTTTTTTTTTTTTTTTTTTTTTTTTTTTTTTTTTTTTTTTTTTTTTTTTTTTTTTTTTTTTTTTTTTTTTTTTTTTTTTTTTTTTTTTTTTTTTTTTTTTTTTTTTTTTTTTTTTTTTTTTTTTTTTTTTTTTTTTTTTTTTTTTTTTTTTTTTTTTTTTTTTTTTTTTTTTTTTTTTTTTTTTTTTTTTTTTTTTTTTTTTTTTTTTTTTTTTTGAGAACTAAGTGCCATGATAATATAGATTATGAAGTTTGCAGCTTATTAATAATATATTCAATATTTTATTCTATTTGAATTTTTTCTCTAAGAGAAGAGGAATTTTTTTTTTATTGTGAAATATTAGGTAATAAAAACAAACATATCAGATCTAAAATAAAATTTCAAGAATATAAAGAGAAATATATTCGTGATAAATATAATAATAATGTAGCATTAAAATGAAAGTAGGTGTGCAAAACGTTAATATGAATATATTAGGTAATCTTGTTTAAGTAAAATTTATGACTTATTTTATTTAAAATATTAACTGCTTATTTAAATTTAATTACATAAAAGTGTAACATGAATTATTTTTGTCAGCAACAGATGAAATCCAGTATGATCACTTCTGTAATCACTCGTTCACAAGCATCTATACAAGTATGTCATATTTATATGTTTCTTAATCTATAATAATTGTAGACTTAAGTTCTGTTAATAAGACTTCTGTTCGAACCAGCTAATAAGACAAACAAATAAATTCAGGTCATTTTTCTTACTTTCATTGATTTCTGCATTCATTTCATTCCTTGACATATAGCATTTAATGTAACTACAATGAAGCTTTTCTTGATCTATTTCCAAAAGAATTATTTAAGTTAGAGAAAGTTGAAAGTTAGAAACAGAAAAGTCATTCCTTTCTTTATTAAGGAGGATCCAGTCTTGTTGAGCTATAGATGAAGTTAATAACAGATAGTATAATAAGTAATGTTGTGTTTCAGAGCACATAATCTCAAGAATTTTGACCATGTTATATGAGTAGAATTGAAATAATGAAAAAGAATCGGTTGTAATTTACATACTTTGTGCAATAGGATTGAAATATCTGAAGTGCAAAAGCTATAAAAACAAATTAGAAAAGAGCAGAATCTAAAAATCAACAATGCTGAAAATAGATTAAATAAAGTGGTAACATTTTATAGAAACATAACTCCTATTGCTGCAATTGTGTTTACTTAATTTTTCCCCTCTTTTATAAAAAAAATAGTTGTATTCCTCCTCAAAAGCCTTCTTCTCTGCTTGTACCAATTTCACAACAGAACCAAAATTTACTAGCCTATTCCAGTATCATCAGCCATGTTGAAAATTTTTGAACTATGCCTGTTTAACTGCATATAGAGAAACTCATTATAAATAGACTTTTTCCAATGCAACATTATGGTCTCACCAAGCATTTCCACTACCATCAGTTTAATAGCAATACAATCTATAATTTTGAAACTTTTAGAAAAAGTTAATTTGTATATACTATATATACTTAAAGCCTTTGATTCAATCATACTAGCTCATTTACTCAACATATTAAACAATGATTTCCAAATAGATAAGTCTTGTCTACTGACTTAATAATTATTTTTCAATTAGCTCTTTTAAAATTAGTGATTATTATAACTTTTTAGATTTTTGCTGCTTTGTGAAATACAACAGTAATTGTTTTAAATAATTTTCTTATTCACTACCTACATTAAATTTAACTGCACTCCAAAGTTCTTGCTTATGTTATTGATAAATTAACTGATAATGACCCACAATTACTACAATTTGATTTAACTATTCTGTATAACAGATTCTGCCATGAATATTAATAAAAGCATTGCCATGTGCTTTTTTATATTTGTATTTCCTAATTATCTGTGTTTAAGAGTAATATTTGATGATAAACTTTATTAAAGTTCTGAGACAGGAGAATATGATATTCTTTACTGGTAATTTTTAAATATGATAAAGAAAAGTTAGTTAAACATTTTACTATTTGACAGAGAATGTTGTAGCAACATTAATTAAATGGTATTGTCTTATCTGATAATATTTTTCTTTGTGTACCATTCCATCAAACTCAAAATATGTCTTGATTATATTAATTGCCATGTCACCTCAGTATTTTCTCTCACTTATTTTGTTTTGTGTTATTGAAAATGTACAAAATTATTGAAGACTTATTACATTTAGAATTTCATAAATATAAGGAAATCTACATAAAAACTGTTACATCATTGGGCTGCAATTTGAAAAAAATTGTAGACCTATAAATTCCCACCATTGTCTGTTCAGTGTCTGTCCTTTCTTAATCTCGAGAACAGAGTTAGATAGATGAAAGACAAGACCAGATATGGAAACCTCGGGCTGGAGGCCTTAGTTAATTATATATGAACTTCTGATGTAAACCGAAAAAGTCACATTATTTCAGTTCAATAAATAATTGCTCTTTTTATATAATTTTATCATACTTTTTATTCCTTATATTTTATTCTTTTATTTCTTCTTGATTAATGTTATAAATGGGAAGTTTTCCTTGTCTCATGGCATTACGTCTATTGTATAAATGAATGAATGAAAAACATTACTGCTATTAGAGCAGATAGAAACAAAACTTTAATGTTTTTGAAAATAAGCAGATTTTAAATTATTTGATTTTGTTAAAAATGTCTATAATAACAGTTTTAAAGACAAAAATTAATAAAATTACAATACTATTTATGATTTATCTAACAGCAAATAAAACCATTTATGTGAAAATTATTTTGTTTATTTGTTTATTAATGTTATATATTTTAATTTTTCTTACAGATATCAATGTATTCACCAAAGAAACCTGTTATAAAGTAAGTAATATTCACAACTAAGTAAGATAAGTGTTCACTGAAATATCACTGAAATATATAAATGTAGAAAAAAATACATATTATTTATTTATCTTAAATATTTATTACAATGATATATTTTAATAATTTTAATATTCATTCTTATTACATTTCTATCTTTTGTTCTCTCTTAATTTTTCATTGTAACATTCTTTTTCTTTTTGAAGTCTGAGGAAGGCCTGTTAATCAGTATTTAATCACACATTAACCAAATAAGATTGTATGCTTAGAATGTTTAATTATTTTATCATTTAAGAAACAAAATTTTTAAATGCAATATTTAAATCTTCATAGAAAATAGAAAAACTTTATAATTTGTTCATTTTTCTACTTTAAAATTTAAAAAAAATTTTTAATGCTGTTTTAAGCAAAAGTTGTGATAAAAGATTCTTTATATGCTCATTTAAATATTGTCAAAGTACCAACTGACATTTAAAAGTTCAATAGAAGTAGTTAAGTAATAAGATGTATAAATTTTATAACTAATGTATTTAAGTTAGTGTTAATTAAAAACATTATATTACAATTAAAACAAAAAATAGATATATTTGCTTGCATATTACTGATATTTATTATTCATTATTTTTGAATTAACACTATGTATTTTTTAATAGAAAAAAAGTTTTTGTTACTTATATCAGATTTTTTTATAATTCCCTCATATATAGCTGATGATATTTATAAAAAAATTTTGATTTCTAATTATTATAGGTCTTATAGAAATTATTGATATTTACTATGTTAATTATGAAATGCTTTTTAAAATTCAAGNATTGAATGAAGATACTTAATCAAAAAATATTCAAATAAACCAATTATTTTATGTTTACATAAAAGTAAGAGTTTCTGGATTTTAATATTACTTGACTTACATAGTAAATGTGTACAAAAGAGAAAATTGTAGAAAATCAAATATGTAGGATTTGTTAAGTGAAATCTGTTAATATTTAATAGCTTATGTAAAAATTAATAAATAGAAATATGAAAGATTCAATCAATACATAAAAATTGATTAATGAAATATTCTTCAAGGATGAATCAAATTTTAATTTTACAGATATTCTAAAATCTACATTATACTCTTAAATATATTTTTCTTAATATTCATTTTATGATTAAAATATATTTTAATGACTACTGTAAAGAATTATAATGGCTTTCCTTATTTGCTAATCTTTCATTTCTGTATCAACTCATCTAAATAGCTTAGCAGGAAAAACGTTATAAAATAATTTAAAAAAAAAATGCAGTATCAGTTTACATTTAAAAATTATATATCATATTTACATTATAATAAATACATCCTTTGAATGCTTTTTTTTCTAGATCCTTGTAATATATCGCTTACCAGTTGCTCATTATACTTGTCAAAACTTTAAAAATAATGAACTTAAGGATTTTACATTATAGAAAAGGCATAGATATGATAATCTAATGCTTACTTTCATGTATACATATATTAATAATAATGAACTTAAGGATTTTACATTATAGAAAAGGCATAGATATGATAATCTAATGCTTACTTTCCAGTATACATATATTAATATTAATTATACAATATGTACAATTATTTTTTGAATTTTTTTTTCCATATTGTTGATTATACTGAAGTTTTGATTGAGAGCTTGTTGCATTTGTAATGTAAATAGAGATTATATTGATATATTGTTTAATGCTTAAGTACTTACTGACATTATTTAATAATTTATCTGTAGGCTCCTTACCTATCCTCCTCCACCACAAACTGGAGGTATTACAATTACATCAGAAGATTTAGAGTGCCTAAATACTGGAGAATTTCTCAATGATGTTATAATTGATTTTTACTTGAAGTAAGTTTATAGTTTATTAATGTAAATAATAATAATTAGAGTTTTTTCATTAATACTTTTTACTCTGTGAACCCTAGAGATGGCAGTATCTAAAAATTTTCAAGAAATTTTCATAGTCAATATTTTCTTTAAATTATATTTTTTATGCTATTTTATCAAACCACAGTTTTTTTATGTTATATTCTTACTATATAGATCAGGGGTGTCCAACCCGCGGGCCGCATGCGGCCCAAGGCAAGTTACAATGCGGCCCAATAAACGTGTAAATAAAACCGACAAATGTTTTAATTTATTATTATTTATTTATTTCAACGGCATAAACTCAAAAAAAAGTTTCACAAAGCCGTAAACCTTTATTCATATTTTATTTTTGAATGGAAAGAAAATATTTTCAAATACTTGGAGATGTGTGAATGCGGAAGGATTACTAAATAAAGCTGGAGTTGTGACTCAAAGGATTATAGACCCAAATTTGGGAAAAGGAGGGAAAGAT
>NW_019385559.1:38022-70686 GCF_000671375.1 Centruroides sculpturatus | reverse complement strand
CTTTATTTAGTATTCCTTCCAACGTTGCAAGATTTGGCTACATTGGGCCAAATGTGGCTACATTTTTTTGCTTGACGTAAAAAATATCATTTGGCGCTTTGGCTACTTTTTCGGCTACATATTATTTATAATTATATTAATGGAATAAAAATGCACTTTAAAATGGTGTTTCATCGCTTTTTATTAATTAGAGACCCAAATAAAACAAATATTTGTGTTTTTCAAATAAATTTTCTTTAGTCTCTTTTATAATAAATGACTTTATCTATTTCTAAGTAAAAATTGAAAGTGTCTGTAGAAGTAATTTTTTAAAATATCCTTTTTTCTTGATAAAGTTTTAATACTTATTATTATAATCTAGACATGTTAATTTTTAAATATACTTGTATATTGGGCCACAAGTATATATTATATATACTTGTGGCCCAAAACTCCTTGACTTCTTTCAATGCGGCCCAGAGAAACAAAAAGGTTGGACACCCCTGATATAGATCATTAAGATTTAAAATTAATTTGTTTACTAGAAGACATATTGCTATTCTTCATGATCAACTCCATAATTTAAACAATAGAGCACTTATGCAAAAAGACAGATTTTTAAGTAGTCCAACAGAATGTTTTTATTTACAAATTAAACATTTTTCAAGATAGCTCCCATCATCAGATGTTACCATTATACAGATTAGAACAATGAGATTTTTTTAATTCTGAAGAAATATATAAACAAAATCATAAATAAGAATGATCTGTTGGATTCTTTAAGAATTTTTTTTCTCTTTGTAATATATACTATATGGTGTATGGATTATGTCTTCTAATAAGTAAAATTTTTAATGATGGATACTAGATGCTTGCAACATTTGTAAGAAAAAAGTTGTTTTGTATTAAATCTTTTTTTTCTATTGTANGATGATGTCATTGCCTTTAATAGGGAATTATTCGGTTGTGTTATTGCGCTGACAATATTTGAAAAAAATACATTTTAAATAAATATTTCCATTTATAGTTAGACGAATTAATACAATTTATAAAATAATTTTCGATATAAGTGAATAGACGTTTACTTATATCGAACAAGTTGATTTAATAAAATATAATTAGTCGGCGGAAGAATATATAAGTGTGACTAACCGTCGGCGATTCTCGCTTTGTTGCTGGAAGCCGTCTAGTTCGAGTTGGTGAACAGAGGAGGTTTCGTTTGGATTGATTCCTTTCTGAATTAAAACCTGAAAATATGTCTTGGCAAACTTACGTTGACAACCAGATATGTGCCCAAGTTTCGTGTAAGGTATCTGCTATCGGTGGATTACAAGATGGAGCTATTTGGGCAAAGTACGAAAAGGATGCAAATACCAAACCGGTAAGAATTAAGCCTACTTTTAGTCTTAGCCAACGGATAGGTTTTTAATAGTAATGTATAAAAATCGATTCCTCCAAACCTTGTCTTTATGTGCCGGCCAAGTAGCAATATCTCGCTTCGTTTTTATCATTACAGTCAATTACATAATGTCTTTTCTAAATCGTATTACATTTTAAAACAAGAAAAAAATTAATTTCATTGATAATAGTTTTTGTATCGAAGTCAGTAATAGACATTTTATTTATTATTCATTATTATTTATTATTAATTCATTTCCGAACTTAAATGAAAATATCTTATCTTTTAATACTTTTTAATAAAAAAGTTTAAAACGATGATAATTTTTTTAATTTTTAGCTATCGACAGTAAAATTATTCGCTGTAATTAAAAGTATTTAAGTTAAAATTGGAACACGAACAGCTTGGCACAATACAGATAAAATTTTGCTAAAGGTGTTTTTGGGTGTGGCATTGAACCTTGTGATGTATTAAAATTTTTATTAGCAACGTAAAAATATCAAATTATTTTAAATTGATTTTTGACTATCGCGTACATTTCTTATAAATTTTAATTATATGTAAAATTTTTTCTTTTGTTCTGCATTAATTTTCTAAAAGGTAATTACACTTTGTTGAGATTTATATAAATCTCAACAATGTGTAATGCAGTCTTAATTTTCCATATCCTGTCTTTTGCATTCTGTTTTTTTTTTTTTTTTATTTTTATTTCTTGATCACTTCTACAATGAATTCTTTTATTTCTTTAAAAGAATCAACTGACACTTGAATCTATTAAAATGAACTAGTTTATTATAAAACAAACATTTTCAACTGTTTTTACCAGACATCCTTAATTTATTATAAATTTTTATAACAAATTGATTCATTTTAACTAGATTACAGGTGTTAGTTGATGCTTTTAATGTAATCTCATCCATTTTTGCATTTTTTCCCCCTAGATTATCTTATTTTTCTTTGAATGATTCTTCAGAATTTTGAGATTGTTGGATTCTTAATTGTGAACTATATTCAAATTTAATCATAATTAATTATTAGTGAACTTTGTTATAGACTGTTGTCATCTCTTGATAATTTTATAATTTAAATAATAATTTAGAAATTATTTGAATCTGCTTGCTTCATATTTATATTTTATTTTATTCTACTTACAGTTACTTTAGCCAATGTTGAACTCCTATTTATAAATATATGATTTAAGACTGGTTATGTAGCCATTTGGGGTTAAGTTTTGTTGTGCTGATTAGTGAAAACTGTTGTTCAAGATCATTTTCTATATTCATCTGATTATAACTTAATCTAACATTGAGACAGATAGGGTAACTAGAAGTTCATTTACCAATTTACAGAAATTGTAGGTTAAAGTTATTCTGAACATTTTTTTTTTTATAGTTTCTAAATTATTTATTAAATTAATATTTTTATTAAAATTAACAAGAGAAAGATAATCCAATAGAAATTGATTAAATTAGTTATCATTAGGGCTAAATTTGAATTCAGAGATGAATTCACTTTGAGAAGTCAGTTCAAATTTATAATTTTAAGATTTCAAGAAACAAAAAGTTATTTTAGTCTTTAAAATATCTTATTAAATGCTATAATAAAAACTAATCATTACTCTTCATATTTTTTTATAGACTTTTGTTATGATTACATAATGAAAGTGAAGGCTTGTGAGAACACTTTCACAACTTTAGCTTTGTTTGAAATGTCTTGATCATGAGACAAAAGCAGTGAGAAAAATGATGATAAATTATTAAAAGTGTGATAAATAAATATTATATTTTTGTTGTCACAAAAAATTATATAATTTAATGTAATATATTAAACAGAAAGATTCTTGATTCACAGATATTCAAAAGAAAACGATCAAGATTTCAACCTTTCTTGACTAGATGAATTTTTTTTTTAGGTAGATTGCCATGAAATGTAACTAAATTATTAAATATAAATACTTCTTTCAAGAGTAAATTACTTTTCAGGAATCACAAATGATACTAGGAAAATAAAACAGAAATTGCATAATTATTTTTCATAAAATATAAAATATCACAATCAGAATCTTTTGACAAAAATATCAGTTATAATAAATAAAATAATTAAGTTCATTCACAGAAAATTGAACAAAATTAGATAGAATTCAACTGAATTTAAAATTTTGTTAACTAAAATTTAAATATAGATTACAGAAATTTTACATATTGATTGGATAATAGAAGAAATAAATGCACATTACAGTTTTATTTACCTTATTTTATACAGTTATGCTTAAATTTTACTTTATACAAATTTGTAATTTCCTAATGGTTAAAATACTTGGTTTTGAAGTAGATAGGTAAATTATTAAATTTTAATCTAAAAAGTTTAAAGTATTCAGTTAAAATAAATTAATTAATTAATTAACAAAATTTTTTTTAATAGGATTCAAGCAAAACGCCACAGTCAAGTTAAAACATGGACTCGACACGTGGATATATTTGAAAAAGACTTTATCATAATTCCTATTAACCAAAATTCTCATTGGTTCTTAGCCATCATTTGTTTTCCAGGTCTTGTACCTGAGAAAACTATTACTGTAATAAATTCGAGTGAATCACCAGCAGGAGAAATGGAACCAAGTCCATCACCTAGTCCGTCCCCAAGTCCAGCACCTAGTCCATCACAGAAATTTAGCCATGTTTCAAGTCCAGCTTCTAAAAATCAACAAAACATTGGCTATGTCGATGATGAATATCAGATAAATCCAAGAACTAATGAAGGTAAAAATTACTAATTTTAATAAATGATGAATAAGTTTAAATCAGATATTTTAAATAAGATGATTCATATTACTTATTACTCTATATACTGTGTTTTGGCAAATGTTTTTGTAGCATTTTGCATTCACAAACTCATTTATAAAGTGTAGCAGACTACATTTTATAATGGAGTGAGTGAGTTAAATGATGTGGGATATGCATCCCCACTCCATTTGACTTACTAGAAACTTTACTGTCTGCATTAAACAATCTCTGTTATAGACATTCTCTTTTCTATGCCTAACTTAGGTTTGCCATCCATGCAGGTTAAATTTGGTTTCATCCAAAAGTGTAACAGAACTATATCAAGTCTGCATGCTGTTTAGCCCAGATAAGCCACCGTCATACATTATATTTTGTAAATAATAGTAATTATTTTTATTTTAGATCAAGAAAATGAAATATCAATGGATTCAGAATCACCAATACCTCCAAAATGTAAAAATATAGAAACTCAAGAATATCCAGAAGAACCTTTGCCTACCAGCATGGATTTTGAAGAAACAAGAATAGAGAAAAAAGAATGCAGTGAAATTGAGAAACAGTATGTTAAATAGAAAACTATTACAAAAAGATAGATTAATATATTACAATAGTTTATATAAAAATAATGGGAGAATTATGAAAAATAGCATACAAACTATAAATGAAGTTTTGTATTTAAATTACAAAATGATATGTAGATAGAAGAAAGGAAATATTTTCATGTTTAATTAATATTATGAGATGATAATTTTTAAATGGAATGCTTTGAAATACTGTAAACTTCACATATTGTAATTGTGGATATTATAATCATTCATTTAATATTACCAAAATTAGCTGGTTCCAAAATATATAATTTAAAATACACTTATGAAACTTTACTTATTCTAATCTTAGTTTTATTATAGTTATCATTTTCATTCAGTAAATAGACATTTTTAAGCTTGGTTTTGCACATTCAGTCTGAACATGTGACTGATAATACACAATCCTAACAGGTAATTTGTTCTCAATACAGTAGTTTAAATTGCTGGAATTTTTTGTTTTAATTATATGCTGCTAGTTGTTGTGGTAATAGACAAATAGTATTGGATAAACTGCTTATTAATTAATTAATTGTAGTTTACAAATCTTCAAATTATACAATTTTTAATTGTTTTATACAAGGTGCATCCACTAAGTTTGGAGACTGAATTTATTTTTAAAAAAGTTTTTGATAGAAGTGATTCAATTTAATATCAGTTTTTAAAATACATTCTTCTGATCTGTATAAATTTTTACTGCTCTAGTAATTTACATATACCTTTACAAAAGGATCTTTTTGGAATGCTGTTTAGTTTTCTCCATACATCCTCTTCAATTTTGAAATTGACTGAAATTATATCACTTTCAAAGCAAACTAATATGCAGGGTTCCTACACACCTAGAAAGTCAGGGATTTTCATTAGAGTTCAGAAAAAGTCAGGGAATTTGTCAAAAATTGTCAAAAAGGCAAGGAATTTCTCCTTAGCTGCCTTGTTGATTTCATTTGCTGAATATGACTGACCAAGCATAGCCATCTGCAGGCGGCAAGAAGTAATGCTGCAATCTTTAATAAGAAAATATACCAGAATTTGTTTTGAAATGGCTTTTTTCACTATTCTGAAGGCATATAATTTTATAGTTGTGGCTTAATAACAGAATAAACTATTTTTATGTAATGGTGTTTAATTTTTAATTATAATAATTCAGTGATTATAAAAAGATGGAATTGTTAATTAGAATAAAAAATAACTAATTAAAAATTTGTTTGCAAACTTTTAAAAGTTGAAATCATAATTTATTAAAATGTTCACTTCAAAATAGCTAAATAGATCAGTAAAAATCTGTAATTTAATCGTTTTTCATGTTTAAAACATCACTATACATCATAAAAAATTATAAATAGTTACCCGACATTTACAGTAAAATGCTGGTGCCGACTTGTGGTTGGCACAAGCTTTTTACATTTGTTGTTATGATTTTCCTTGAAAGTACTGTACTGTTAGCATATTTTTCCCCCTCTCTTCCATTAATTTCCACAACTTCAATACATAGTTTAATAATTAGTTTAACAGAAATGTCGTTGGGTAACAAATAGCACTGATTTTGGCAAATTTAGGCTTAAAGCTGGCAGCATTGATCATACCTGTAATAGATATACTGTAGTTATAGTTTTGAAAATTAACAGGTAATCCAATAGTTTAACCAATGTTAACTTGCTTATAATTAAAATTTAAAAAGTGGTAAATTTTTAAAAAATTAATTAAATTACTAAAAAATTAAAATAAATGTGATTATGTTTTGTGTGAAACAACAACAAAACAATTTTTATAGTTATGTTGCAAAAGAAAGAGATTTGTAGTTACGATTCTATGTGCTGAACTTCTATATTTTATTAACGTATAATTGTTAATTTTGTTTGATGTTTATTTCTGTATCTATTTTATTTTATTTAAATTCTATAAGTTTTAAGATTCCCAATTTTTGTAATACTATGACATCATAGGAATACAAGTGTGAGGTTCCAGAATTATCCTGGAACTCACTAAATTATTTTATAGTTTTCTATTTTAATTATTAGAGAAAAAAAGGAATGAAAAAAATTTTTTATAGAAACTTGAGAAATAGTCTAGACCAGTGGTCGGCAACCTTTCTGACCTTATAGACCACTAAACTTAGTTTTCAATTCCGCGGACCACTATCATGAATTTTTTAAAACGATACAAACTCTGTAGAATAATGATCATAAAAGTTCAATTTTACTTTATTAATATGAAACTCCCTTGTTTAATTTTAACAAATTAATGCAAGCCTAAAGTTCGTTACTGCTTGTTTGAAATAAGTTCATGGATTCATGGTGCTTTTCCACATAGGATGACAATTGCACTCACAATATTGTTTATTGTTCATTATTTTTTGATAACAGTTGCTTCGTATTTGGTTTTAGATTCAAATAATAAAACCCCCAATGAGTGAAAAAAGCAACTAAGCATTTTGCATTTCTTTCGTAATATTTCATGTAACCTTCAGTTGATCAATGTCCAAATTACTCCACGGTCCATCCAATTTTCTAGCGGACCATCAGTTGCCAACTGCTGGTCTAGACAATGCAGCTCTCAAGATTGGTTATTTGGTTGGAGTCAGATTTTCCATTGTTTGAAAAGAAAATGATGACTTCTCCTGCAAACTTTGATTCTTTGATTGATGTAAGTAAGTTGGAGAATTTATTAGATCCGCATCATAAAGTGTGGGTGAGGGTCCAAAACCAATCCAGGGAACGATCGAGGGACAGGAAAGTGATAAAAGTCTGTGTCTCAAGGACACAAGGCTCTCGAGTCATCTCTTCCATAGCCATGACCAGAAGTAATTGGTGTTGACCAATTACTTCTGGTCATTTGCTTTTTTCCCACACTTCATATCTGCTATTTTGCTGCCAATGTTGCCTTTTCCTTCCACAAATTAACAGTTGCCTTTCAAAAGGATGACTTTTCCAACTCAGGACAAACACGAGTGATTTACATTAGTGCTAGACATCAGACAGAAATCAAATGAACTTTCCAGATCATTCACTGAACACTGCTCCGGATTCTACCAATGCCATTACGAACTTAAGACGAAAATCAAAGACAACTTTAATTATATTGTAAACATGTTTGTACAATAAACCAGTTAAATGGTAAAGAGGTGTCTTTGTCCTTCTGTACCATGTTTTCCACATACTTATTAGCAGTGATGACATTCGAAATATTTAACAAAGGGTTCGCTAACAGAAAATTTTTCCTTAACAATTTTTTTTTCGCTCAAATGGTGCATCGGAAGGCTCTAGTTTAGTAGTGTTACAGAGTATAATACGTATATTTTAATATTTTTAAAAGAATCAAACCATTGAGAAATGTTACATGTGTTTAACAAGGTTCGGAAAACTTTGAAAATGTTAACAACGGGTTCGGCCGAACCTGTGCGAACCCGCTGAATATCACCACTGCTTATTAGTCCCTCAACTTTCCTGACATTGGGAGAATTAACTTTATTCCCTTCATTTTCCCAAAGGAAAAGAGTCGTCATATCTCACACAAGCAAAACTCGAAGTTTCAAATCTTATGTTCTAATTGACAATTGAAATTATGTTAAACCTGAGTAAGGCAATTTTAAGATGGCTGAAAACATTAGTTAATTTAATTAAAATTTGCTATAAAAGTGAGAAAGGTGGTTTGTGATATGATTTGCAATAATTATAAGAATTGTAATTAATGGTTAAAATAAATAAATTTTGTCTGCATTCTTAATTTAAGAAAATTTTATGAAAAGACAAAATTTAATGCAAAATTAAATAAATAATAAATAAAAATTATTAAAAATAATTATTAAAACTCTGGCCTTTACACTGAAACCAAAATCAAAATGGCGAAAACGGAACATTTTTTTCTTTTAATGAGTTGCCAATTCAGCTAATTTTTTTTACTAGATTTAGTGGATTTGTGAACAATCTAGGTAAAAAAATCAAAAAATTCTAATGGAAACAATATGATTTTGGTATTTTTATTAAAATGTCTAGCTGTAATTTTGAGTTGGCAACACTACTTTTAATTAATATATATGCAGATGTGGATTGGATGTCGTTTGAATATTTTATGTAGTGTTGTGACAAAATAAGTCTTACACATTGCTATCTGATCTGGTTCATCTGTCTTTTAATATTATTATTCAAGTTTGTGTTTTTCTACATTCTTAAATTATAATGGCACAAAAACAAATAAGGTTTAATCTCCAATGACTGGATCCAGAATTCAATTCCTGGTTAGGAACTATAAAAGATGATGATTCAAAAGCATTTTGCTGCATTTGTTGTAAAGTTTTCTCGTTTAGTAATACAGTAGAACCTCGAAAACTCGTCCCTCGATAACTTAGTATTCCGGATAACTGGTCCACACCTTGGCAGGGCGAAAAAATCCTTAGTTAATTAATTTTCATTATAGACAGCTTTATAAAAGTATAAAAGCTCTCATAAAGTATTTTTCTGAGGTCTGTCTTATCAGGTAAATTACTGTACACAGTGTATTCATTAATTTTCATTTTCATGTAGTGGCTCTATGCCTTCATAAAGGATGTACTTTTCCTTTGTTTAAGGGTATTTGGGCAGTTTATTCTCTGTTATATTCTGTACAAGTAAATACTGTACAAGTACAGTACAGTATTTTCTGAGGAAATACTCGTACTTATTTTTTTTAACCCCATTCCCGATAACTCGGCATTTTCACAAACTCGGCCACCCTTCGGTCCACATTAGGTCGAGTTTTCGAGGTTCTACTGTATGGGAAAGCGTGCATTATCATCACATGCAAATAGTTTTAGTTATGTTGAAATAAAAAGATTGAAGTTGGAACAAACTTCACTGATAAGGTTTTTAACCCCAACAAATTCAAACTTTTCTAATAGTCAACAATATGTGTGTGAAACGACTTCTGTTGTTGAAGATAGATCTAAGATCACTAACGAACAGTCTCTCACCAAATCAACATTTCTTAGCAGCACATTGACACCTTTTGTGATAAAAGATGATGTAATAAAAGCAGAGATAACTTGGGTATTGGCAGTTGTAAAGAAAAAGATGTCACTCAATTCACGCTTTGATATTAAAAACATTTTCAAAAATATGTTTCTTGACACTGCTATAGCCACACAATTTCAATTGAGTCAAGATAAAGCTTCCTATATAATAAATTATGGCCTAGCCCATTATTTCAGAGCTTGATTGATTGATGCTGTTACAAGTTGCAATAATATTACTATCCCCTTTGACGAATCACTAAACAAAGTTGCTCAAAGAACTCAAATGAATCTTGTGATAAAATACTGGGACAAGAGTAAAGATAAGGTTATGACCAGATATTTAAATAGTGTCTTTCTGGATCATAGTACAGCAGATGATCATCTCTCTGCATTTCTCAATGGCCTTTCAGACATTCATCTTGATCCAGCAAAAATTCTTCGTATCTGTATGGATGGACCAAATGTAAATATAAGTTTTCTGAATAAATCAGAAGATCACATGGGGAGACAGAATGTTGGTAAATCATTTGTGAGAATGGGAACATGTGGTTTACATTTAGTCCATGGTGCTGTAAAGGCTGGTTTTAAATTAGTAGATTGGAATTTGTTACCACTGCTACAGAATTTGTACTATTTGCTAAAAGACTCACCCACTCAGAATGCTGAATACATTGCTATAAATGGAAGCAGATTATTTCCCAAAAAGTTTGGTTCAACAAGGTGGTTGGAGAATGGAGAGTGCTTAGAACGTGCAGCAGAAGTTGTTTATGTATGTCTTCACAGATTTAACAACAGTACATAATTGAAAGACAGCAAGGTGACTACATTCTTGAGACAGGCACTCAATGATCCCTTTAATAAAGTTAAACTTTTATTTTTTTGGTCGATATGTACACAAAGTGAGAGCTTTCTCACCCGATTTCAGAGCAACAAACCTCTTGCACCCTATCTTTATAAAGCAGATGTTCAGTTATTAATAAACTTGATAAGAAAGTTTGTAAAAAATGACAGGGTCACCAACAAGCAGTTTCTAAAAATAGATTTCAATTCTAATGGAAACTTGGTACATCTGAAGAATTTGGATATTGGTTTTGGACGAAAAAATGTTTTAAAAGAATTGAAAGTCAGCGACAAAGATATTCTGTGTTTTCTAAGAGATTGTCGAAATGTGCTGAAAGTGATGACCCAAAAGATTATTGAGAAGAGACCTGTCAAGTACAAATGTGTGAAGGCTTTGAGCAGCTTAGACCCAGAAAATATTAAAATGCAAATGTTGGAAAATTATTTCAATGTTTTACTGTAGGTTCTATGTAATATAAACAGGATTGATGAGAAATGTGCTGTCAAAGCAAAAGAACAGTATGATATATTCTGCAATAAAGTGTCTATAAAACCCTATTCTACAAAGTTTGAAGACTTCATATCTGAAAGGAGTGATGATATGGTTTGGACACATTTTACTGTGAAATTATGAAGGATGATAGGTAACTGCAAAATCTATAGTCTATTATCAAAATTTCTCTTTTTTCTAACATAGGAATGGTTTCTCAGTTAACAAATCACTGTTGAGTAAAATCTTAAGGAAGAAACTGTAGTTTCTCAATGCTTAGTTTATGATAGGATCCATTTTGCAAGTGGTATTGATCAAATAAATATAGACCAAAAAATGTTGTTAACAGTCAGAGGATCTAGACAGTGATATATTGCATCTCTGCAATAGAAAAAAGATATTCAGAAGCAGCAGACATTGAAGGCTGAAGAAAAAAGAAAACTTGCACAACATAAGGATTTAAAATAACACAAGAAAATGTTAAGAAAAGATCACGAAAAGGAAGAAAAAGAGATTGAAATGAAAATAAATACACTTGAGGAGAAAAAGCTAAAACTACATTAATTTAATATAATAGTTCTTGTGTTTTGTGAATTGTAATTAATTTTGTTTTTTTAATTATTTGTATTTTGAAAAAAGAGGATTAATAATACAGGTATACCTCGAGTTACGTCATTCTCTATTATACGTCATTTGTCAAAAAGTATGTGGAAAAATAAAAATCAAGTTTAAGTCATTTTATTCGACTTTATGTCTGTCTGCCACAAATATTGAAATTGTATAAGGACCTTGAATAAGTTCTCGCTGTTTTTTTGTGAAAATTAACACTTTATTTAAAAAAAGTCGTAATAAACATGTCACTGAAAGTATTGTTCATCACTAGCTACTACTTTCTCCCATCGTTCTGGCAGCATTTGAATTCCATGTCGGAAAAACGACACGTTTTTTGAGGCTATCCAAGAATCAACCCATTTTTTGGCATCTTCATAAGAACGAAAGTGCTGCTCAGCCAGGCCATGTGACATCGATCGGAACAAGTGATAATCGGAAGGGGCGATGTCTGGTGAATATGGCGGGTGGGGTAGGACTTCCCATTTAAGCGTTTCCAAGTACGTTTTCACCGGTTGTGCAACATGTGGCCGAGCATTGTCATGTTGCAAAATCACTTTGTCGTGTCTCTGCTCATATAGTGGCCGTTTTTCCTTCAATGCTTGGCTCAAACGCATCAATTGTAGTCGATAGCGATCTCCCGTGATAGTTTAGTTTAGTTTGAGCAGCTCGTAATAAACTACACCTAGCTGATCCCACCAAATGCAGAGCAGAAGCTTCGAACCATGGATATTCGGCCTTGCTGACGATGTTGATGCATGACCGGGCTTACCCCACGATTTTCTACGCTTAGGGTTATCGTAGTGTATCCATTTTTCATCACCCATCACGATACGATGCAGAAAACCTTTCCTTTTCTGCCGTTGAAGCAGCTGTTCACATGTGAAAAGACGGCGTTCGACATCTCTCGGCTTCAACTCCTACGGCACCCAATGTCCTTGCTTTTGAATCATTCCTAATCCTTTTAAACATTTCGAAACTGTTGTGTGATCAACTCCTAATGATTCTGCAAGTTCAGCTAGCGTCTGACATGAGTCTTCATGAAGTAATGCCTCTAATTCCTTGTCTTCAAACTTTTTTGGTGCACCAGATCGTTCTTTATCTTCAACATCAAAATCATTATTTTTGAAGCGTCTAAACCAATCTCTGCATGTTGTTTCCGACAGAGCATGGTCGCCGTAAGTCTCAACAAGAATTCTGTGTGCTTCTGCTGCAGATTTTTTTTGAATAAAATAGTGCAATAAAATTCCCCGCAAATACTCTTTTTTTGGCACAAAACTAGACATGTTTAACACAATGAAAAAATAAGTTGTTTACACTTCGGTGAAATGACGTATACTGAATTTCAAGGTCACTTATTGTACTTCCTTACAGATGCGTCACCATCTAAAAATAAACACACGTGGTTCTGGTAACGCCATCTGTTGGAAAACAGCGAGAACTTATTCAAGGTCCTTATAATATCTTTAGAAGATTGTTAAAAGCACATAAAATCATATTAAAATACATACATTTACAGTAAATGTTAATATAATCACCATAAATTGTAGAGAACGAAATATGAAAACATCTGTGACTCTTTGTTGTCATCTTATTTAGTGGTCTTTAAGTGCTTAATATTGGCGTTTTCCATGGTAGTTCCAATATCTTGTTTGGCGTCGTTGCCAACGCCACTCATTATTGGTAAATTCAACATAAATTAGTTTAATTTTTACTATCATAAAATAATTTTAATAACTGTATTTGTTATTTAACCTTACAAAATCATCTTATTTTATAATGTCTTATAGCAAACCACATTCACAAATAAAGAGTTTGCAATGTACTGTAAACATGTATATTTACAAGTATGTACATACATGTATTCGTAAATTTAGATTACTTTTTTTCTGTACTATATTAAGAACTAAAATTTATTTGTTTGTAAGCTTAAAATAGATTCTTATTAATTATATATTATTAAAAATGCATTTATAAATAAAGTACATAACTGGGAATGGTTATTTGTGGTTTAGCCTAGTGACAAGTAAATTCGACTTACATCGTTTTTTGACTTAAATCACCTCTCCTGGAACCAATTACTGATGTAAGACGAGGTATACCTGTACTAAGAAGTTTCTCTGTATTTTGATTGTCCGTTTTGTAAAAAAATAAAAAAGTTCTACAATAAATTAGATGCATTTATTAGAGAAGCCGTAGTATAAACTTACACCTATCTCTCTTACATTAACTACATTATTTCAAAATTGCATAAAAATAGATTGTATATAATACAGTCTATTTTTACGCAATTTTGAAATAATGTGGTTGGCAAAAGAAAACTAATTCTTTTTTTACATGATTGATTTTTTTTTACGAGGAAAAAAAATGCTTTATTTGAAAATTTTTAAATTTAACTTTTTGTTAAAACTATGTTGCTATTTAAAAAGGAGTTACTCTTTTTGTTGAAAGATTGGTTTTAAAATTACATGTTTCTAAGTCAAGAGTTCATTTTAAGCACAGTACAGTACTATTTGTATATCAAAGAATACTGTTTGTTGATTTTATGCTACCTTGTATTTACTAGATTTACATGCAAATAATAATGATAAATGATGATAAAATAAAAAGCTCATGTTTTGTTTGTAAATTGCTTATTTTTTCATTACATTGAAGTTGTGGATTCTATCAAACATTTTTCTATGGGATGTATGTACTCTATTTTTTTTAATGTGGCAGTCTTTGAAACATATCAACTATGCAAAAAGAGGGATAGATGTACTCAATGTTCATGGTAAATAAAATGCTGTTTTATTATGTCAATACTCCACACTGTAAGAAATGTGAAGGTCAGGGAATTTGAACAAAGTTGGTCAGGGAAAGTCAGTGAATTCAAAACAAAAATTTGAGTAGGAACCCTGAATAGGGGGAAAGTGAAGGAAGTGATCAGTTTGGGTTTGCCAGACAGTTTGGAATACATCTTGCATATCCTTTTAATGGCAGAGTGAATGAAATTAGAATTTTTGCTAATAGTCTTATTTACTTACCTTAATACTATTAGTTGGTTATCATCATCACTATAGTTGAGTCCCAATGTTATTACAAGTAAGATTTTACTGTGTATACATGTACATATACACATAAAACTATATTATGTAGACAACATATAATGTGTGCCTGTCTGGAGAAATTTTGACTTAAAGTTTTTGATTAAAAAGAAAAAGTCAAAATCTTTTTCATTTTTTAAAATGTTTATGAAAACTTTAATGCTAAAGGAATCAACAAAGAAAAATTAGTTTTATGGAATTGTTTATATGAAAGGTTTAAACATCCAATAATTTCTCCATAAATGTGATAAATATTTACAGAAAACTTACTTTAGGCTGACAGAGAACTTTTTGATTTTTATTATAAAAGTTTTCTTAAGTTGTCTGTAAGAATAATTGCTGTTCGAAATTTAATTTTTATCGTTCTTATATCAGTACTAAATTTTGAATAGATATAATTTTGCCAAGTACCACTAGTTGCTTTTTTTTTTTTCTATTGTTAATGTAGTGTGGAAGCATTTTGTCCTGAAACATTTTACTGTAATTGTTTGATAAGTTTTATTTATGAAAACATGGAATTGCATTAAATTAATTTTATTTTAAATAGTTTTTTCATTTTTTAGCATGTATATTTTTCTCAAAAATAGTGCATATTTTAGTATTTTAACTCATTTCCTAGAAGTGACAAATATTTAATTCTTCTAGAAAGTGAGAAGAAATGAACATCATTGTATTGCCATAGTTACATTCCATACAGTAAAGGTACAGTTTTAACAAAGAAAAAAAAGGATAGACTAACCCTTGTCAGCTGAACTGTATCTAACTGTTAAGCTCAGACTATGGTTGATTTCTGAAACTATGGTTTGAGCTTACAATTTACAGCATTAATTGTTTTAGGATTTAGAAAATTTCATGTTACTCAGATTGATTATTCAAATTATTGGTATTCAAAAAAATTTATTTTTGATTTAGACAGAAATCTAGTTTATCATAGTATTCTATATATTAAATTATTCTGCTCCAGATTTTCTATCCATTTTAGACAGGTTTTATTGCAATAATTTAGTTAAAATGCATGTATTTTTGTTATATATTTATAAAGTCATTAGAAAAGAAAATAACACGTTAAAAAAATTCAAGAACCATGAAGAAAACTTAGAAAAAAATAACATTTTAAAAACAAATAATTTACATTCAATTTTAATTTTTGTATTTTTTTAAATGCTGTATTTTTTCTCAATTTGTTTTTTTTTATTTAAAATTTAACTCATTCTTGCCAATTGATTTGTTAATAAATTGAACATTATTGAAAAAAGTATTTTTGTTGCTATATACATGTGTGAGAATATTTTTGAATTTATTGTATTTAATATGAGGAAAAACTTTTTAATCTTCCAGACCATGTATTCTGATGTTTGATTCATTAGCTGGACCTAGTCGGTGGAGGATAGTTAGTACTTTGAGAGAGTAAGTAATCTATGAGTTTATTACATAAATTATTATTATTAAAATATTTGTTAAAAAGCTTAAATAGTAACTTGTTTTTGCTATATGTAAAAGTTGTTATGTTCCTAATTTCACTATAATACAATAAACATCTGTTAATAAAAATATATTTTTTTAATCTTTTTGAATAATCAATACATTACAGGCATACCTCGACTTACGTCGTTTTCCTGGAACCAATTACCGACGTAAGGCGAGGTATACCTGTATTTATTTTTTTACCTTTTGTAAGAAATCACATTTACGAATGTAATCAGGAGAAATACTTTTGCAATCTATAAGTACAAATTATGCCACTATGTGAAACTGCTCGGATTGCAGAAGTATAATATTATTAGTGAAATGTCTCAGAATTTTGTTTTAATTCTGTTTAAGAATGTAAACTTATATTAGAGGGTATAAACTTCCTCCTACATATTAAAATTATTTGAAATTTAACATACAGACAGAATATTTTTTTATGATAAAATATAACAGTTTATAAGTGGTAAAGTTTGAAACTTTAGAAGATATGTCATTAATACATCATAAAAATTTTTTAGTGTTGATTTTAAATTAAAATATAACAAATATAATTATTTTTATAATACATTTGAGTAGTGGTAAAATTCATCTGTTATATAAATTTACAACATAATGATAATTTTAAATATAGTTCACCTTAGTGAAGTACAAGGTGGTTAGAATTAAAATGGTGATACTCAGATATGCATGGAGTCAGCTATACTGAACCAAATTGAATAAAACTTGGTTGTGTACCAAGTTTTATTCAATTTGGTGCAATGCAAATCATGAGGAAGAGATTTATGGGGGAATTAATTGAAATTTTCATTACCAGAGGAAAATATGGCACTGCAAGGATAACAATGGACAAAATTTTATTAGAAGAATTAAATTACATTTTACATATTTACAGTAAGTGCTCAATGTAGGATCCTTCTGTTAACCAAATGTTGCAGTTGTAAACTGCATTATCAACAGCTTATAACATTTCAGGAGGAATCTGGGAGACAGGTCACACAGTGTTGGTCTTCAATGTCAACATGGATTGTGCATGTTCCTGATAAACACAATCTTTCAAATAACCCCAGAGCTAGAAATCACAGAGGTTGAGGTCCAGTGATTGGGTGACCATGCATTTGGGAAGTCTCCAAGAGACGTCATGTTTATTAGTGAAGTTGGCATGAATAATTGTCTTGAAACGAAGCACCGTATGAACAGTTGCTCCATCCTGCATTATAACAGTTGTGTTCGAACAATCACATTTTTTTAACACTGGCACAATATGCTGTTCCAGAATTTAATGTAATGTTTGCTTTTAATGATACACCTCACAAGATCTTGAGGTGTCACCTCTAAGAAAAAGGGGCCAAGAATGAAATTAGCATTGAATCCACACCATACTGTTAGTTATGCTGAATGTAATGGTTGTTGAACAGCATGAAGTTACACTGAATCTCATATGCAGCAGTTCTGGATGATGACTGTTCTTCCTAAGTGGAAATATGCATTGTCTGTCCATGGGATCTGTGATGGCCACTGCTCATTCACTTCTATTTGAGCATACAATGCAAAATCAAGGCATTGAGGTGACTCTGGCCATTTCAACTCTTGCATAAGTTGAATCTTGTATGGATGAAACTTTAAAATTGACCTCAAAATCATATGCACTGTTGACCAAGGAAGAGACAAATCCCAAGCTTTTGAAAGCACTTGCAGCTGTGTCAACTGCTGCAACAGCAACTTCATTAACCACTTCCAATGAATTCAGATTCCATCCTCTTCCTGGTAACATGCCAAGATCACTAGTTGTTTCAAGTTTTTTCATCATGTTTTCATCACATTTATTGACATGGGTCCTGTCCTTAAATCTTTTGTATGGCAACTGAAGCATCGGTGGCATTCTGGTAAAACAGTTTCACTAAAAGAGTGCATTCCTCCTTGTCTGTAAGCATGATGAACCAGGGTGAATGATTTCCCATAACATCCTTAATCATGTTTTTAAGAAAAAGCAAAGCATGGTTCTTCCAGTTTTGCATACATTTTTGACTGAATAGCACCACCTTTTCCCATGATGATAAAAATTTCAACTAATTTTTTCCCCTGTAAATCTATTCCCCGTGATCTACATTGTGTGTACACCAAGTTTCATTCAATTTGGTTCAGTAGAGTCTCATGTATGTGAGTATTATCAGTTTAATTCTAACCACTGTGTACTAGTACATATTAGTTCAGTTATTAAAATTTTTTACATAACAGACTTCAAATAGGAAAATATATAAATAAATAAATAAATAAATAAATAAATAAATAAATAAATAAATACAAGGCTTGTATCGATTCACTATTACTCTATTTTTCAGATTTCTCACTATTTACTACTATTTTTAAAAAAGCCTCACTCACTAATTTTGAGATCTGGGTATTACATTACATGAGTATATGCCATATTTTGGATACAATTATGACATGTTTATAATGTTTGTGACAAAATAGATTGGGTAATCATTAATGATGTATCCACCTTGAAAGAGTTCATTATGGCACCACCTATTGGCTAGACAAAGTATGTGGTGATGTGAGCAAAAGAAGTTACTAGAAGGACTAGTAATTTCCCACAAAGTCATCTTTGAGAGACAGCAGTGACTTTATTTAATAAATTTGGAAATGAGCCAAGAACTTCGTCAAACTTGCTTTATTTTTATGTCAAATTTTTGTTAAAATTTCAAAATATGAAAATACTGCCAAGATAATTCAATGGATAACATGTTTTGGATCAAGTAAATCTAAACAACAAAATTTATTAAGATTAATATCTATAATTAATTAATTTACATCAAAATTCAACACCAGCAGTTGATGTTTCAATTTGGGGAAAAAATTGATGTGGACTTTAATGCCATCTTTGAAGAGAATTATCTACTACATAGTTAGTCATGTGCACTGCTGTTGTTGGTTGTCGCATTGAGTTTCACACGGTGGTGACAGTGCAGCATTTATGTCAGTCTATTGACTCTGGTGTGAGTCAGTAAAAAATTTCCAGTGGTGGATGCACTTTAATCCACATATTTGCTACTTGCTGAGCAAACATTTGGCTAATTTGAAGTAGTGTGGACAGTTTTGAATTGAATTGGAAAATGACAAATGCCAAAGAATTGGACAAGAATTGGAAAATGATGAATGCCAAACGTTCGTCATTTTCCAATTCTTGTCAGTAAATTGTGCCAAATCAGAGGAGATGAATAGTTGTTTCCATGAATTATATTGTCCATCCACACTACTCAGCATTCAGCAAATAGCAAATTTGTGGATTTGGTTGTCAGTGTTTCTATTTTGGTCTTTTTAAAAGTAGATTTTATCTTTTATTTTTGAATTTAGTTTATTTTTTGATATGGTTTATAGTTTAAATATTTATTTTATTTTCTAGGTAGTTTTTTCTGATCTTTTTTCTTGCAATACAGTTTTATTGTGTTATTTTTTTTAAATTCCTTTCTTTTTCATATTCGTATTTTTCTGCTTTGCCAAATTATACCATCCACCATATTCTTCTTTTAGACTTTTTTCCATTGATAAATACAAATCACTCATAACTATAAAATTAGCAGCACAAATTATTGTTTGAGAATTGCCATTTTCAGATCTTGGATGAATATTTGTCATTTCCACAATGAATCAATGATCATCAAATAATCGAATGTGTGTACATGAACATGTGCATTCGATGAGTGACAAACAGTTTGGCAAAAGGCAAATGTTTGGAATTTGGGGAATAGCAAATGTGTGGATGTGCTCTAATGGTAGTCAGCAGTTGAGTGAATAGTGACAATGTACATTCAAAAATATTGTAACTAAATGGTTTATTGACCAATACAATTGCCAGATTGGGTGGCTTCTGACTGACTCGCCTACTGAATTTTCATTTTAGGCTATTTGCTACTTTTTGAGTTACAAACACTATACATCTGGTATTTTAGAATATTTTGGAAAAATATTTAGGGGAAGGGCGAGCAGGTTTAACTTTATGATGTTAAAAAAAACATAAAACAACATAATATAAAGCTTTTATTTTAATCAGTTTCGACAGAGATCTTAGATGGTTAAAAAATTGTGTAATTAAAAATAATTAATATTAAGCATAAAATCTGTTAGGAATCATGAAGTAAAAACGTCAAAAGTTCCATCTTGTCCTCACCCTGAAGGCAAGATGGAATATAGGATATCCCTACATTTTACAATTGACACATAAAAACATCCATCTTTTGTGTCTGTACATAGTTCATGTGCCCAACCACAACACACTGGACACTGTACCCAGTTTTCTATGGGCAGTTCCACATATGGTTCTCCACATAATACACAAAACCTTCATCCATTGCCATCTGCATAGTTTCTTCAGTCCAAGAACCTCTGTTGCTCTTTCTTATATACTTGTTCACCATCTAAAAACAATTAACATCCTCAATTAGTTAGATAAATTGAAAACAGAAATCAAAATAATTGCATGCAGGCAACATGGAAACTATTCCATCTTGCCCATATGCCCATTGCCAATAATAATATAAACGCTTTAAAAATCCTTGAATTTTTTTCCACTTTAATTAAATATCAATTCATGCAATCTATCCCTAATAGGTACTTTGTATAAAAACAAAATAGTAATACTTACTTTGTAGGTATAAATAGTAACACTGCAAAAGTCCAATGATTGCACAATAATCTGCTGTGAAATAAGAAATACTTGCACATGTCACTTGGTAGCGCCAACTGGTCTGAGTCACAGTTTGTAAATACAAGATATCCAGGTTTCTCTGTATGCATGGAGATTCGGGTGCTTCGTCACACGGTTTGGGGTGGGTAAGTAGTTTCCATCTTGTCCTCCCTTCCCCTAACCACATATCTTACAGATAGTGAAAGCAGCATGGATGCAGGAGTCATGCTGCATAGTGCCAAAATTGCCAAGACTTAGGGAAGAAATATCAGGAGGCCAGAAAACATGAAAATGAAAAGAATTTGGCAATGGAAAAATTAATAAGTTAAGCCAGTGCTAGATTGAAACAAGCATTACAATGAAAAGACTTAAATGAAATTTAAATTGCTCAGAGCATCCTAGGAGCTCAAGTTCTTAGACAGGAAACAAAAGAAAGAGAAGCTCAAGAAAGTAACATTCAGAAAAGGCTGAAGAGGAAAGGAGTATTCATCACAACTTATCAGTTTAATTTTATTTTTTTCAAAATAAAATTAAACTGATAATTAATAAACATTGAAAACTGACATTTGTAAATGAAGATTAGACGAGTGGAAACAAACACTTTTTAATGTGTACAAATAATGTAGATAACTATAAGAAATTATAGTAAAAATAAAAAATTAGTGATCCATTATAGTTGTATATATATATATACATATATATACTAATTCCTGTCTATTTTCTTGAAAAGCTTCTCACTTTTTGGTCACATTTCCTTACTATTTCTATCCAAAAACTCACTTTTCTCACTAGTTTTGATTTATGTATGTGCTGTGAGTCCTGAAAATAAAAAAACAAATCATATGTGTAATATTAAAAAAAATGAAACACAAAAGTGCTAAAAGTGATGATTTATTTTATCAAAATATATAGTTTTTATAAGTGTATATTTTTAATGCAAAGGAAAATTTTAAGCTGTAATAATTAAAAATTTTTTTATCTAGAAATTATTATTGATCCAATTTATTTTTCCTTTAGATATTTAGCAGTTGAATGGTGTACAAAAAAGGGAAAACAACGTATTTTTGATCGTGATACAATGAGAGGTTTCACTCCTAGAGTACCGCAACAAACAAATTACAGTGATTGTGGAATTTATGTACTTCAGTATGTGGAATCCTTTTTCAAGGTAATAATTCAAGTAAAATATTTAAATATTTTATATCTAAACAATTATTTTAATCTTATGTATTTTCACGTTATTATTCAAATTAAGTGATTTGAAAGAATATAGTGATAATTCTATTTACAACAATATAATTAAATTAATTTTTGTAATTTTTTAAAAACCATTATTCAATTATAATTTAAGAGTACTGTATGTATTTCTTTATTTCAGAAACCTCTCCAGAAATTTAGTAGTCCTTTACCAAGTTTGGAGGATTGGTTTACTGAAGAAAGTGTAATGCAAAAACGTGATGAATTACGGACACTTATACTTCAACTTCAAAAGGAACAGATCGTTGGAAATAATGAAATTTCTACGGATTGTTTGGCTTCGACAACAGCTCCTACATCAAATATTTGTTTACAGGGTGAAGAAAGTGAACAAAGATGAAAATATTGTATTATATTAAAAATGGAATTATATCATGCAGTCCCTGCTGCCACTACATCCAAGTGAGAATTGTATGTTCAAGAACAGCAGTATAGCACCCTACACTTTTGTGAACTGTGACTGTTCCACTAATATTGTCTAGGACTCTGCAGCAAGACAGTATTTCTTCGGTGTGTGCCATACGTGAGAATTCAAATTTGTTTATTCTGTAGACTAATGTTGCAAATTCTTATCTGTCCATATACGAGCAGTATTGAAATAATTTTCTTTAAATGCAAAAGACAAAAATAAGAAAATATATGCAAGTGTAAATTCTGTTGTTTATTTCTTTTGTATATAGACAAATTACTCAGAAATAACAGTTCAGAATCTCTCCCAACCAGCCCATTCTAGTCTTGGCTTTGTCCAGTCTAGTTAACTGTTTAGCTTGTTTTCCATATTTCTTACAAAATTGGACCTGTCATTTTAATTAGAATTTATATTATGAAATTTTAGTTTATGAAGTGTTTTTCATATATATATAAATATATAAATACATACATTTTTGTGTAAAAAAATTTACCTCAAACATTCCTGAATGACATTAGTAAATCTATTTGATATGTTTTCATATGGGAAATGTCATCAATATGAATTCTGTAATATAGATTTGCTGCTTTATAAAAACAAAAATGACTATATTGTGTGTCTTTTAGATTGATATTTAGGAAAAATCAACAGTAACTTGTTATCAAAGTACTTTTATTTGAAAAACTGTATAATTCTTTTAGAATTATGCAGTTTTTTTTAATATATATGTGTGTGTATTTAAATGCAACTTTTTTATTCAGTAAAAAGATTTTCAAATCAGTGCGTAATTTATTAACATTTATGTTATTAATAAATACAGTAATTTTAAAAGAAATTTTTTAAGTAATTATGAAAAACTTAAATCAAGTTTAATAAAAATTATTCAGTTTGAAATCAGTATCATTTTGTTAATATTTTGCATAACCTTAATTCCTAGATTGTGTTTAAAAAGTAGAAATATCTGTTTTATGAATATTTAAAAATATATTATTTTTATTTTGGTTAAGTAATAAATAAATTAGAATTGTATAATTTTGTAGTTAAGTTTTTTTTTATATTTATTTCATTTAGCATTAGTTCCTAACAAGTATGTATGAAAAATTGTAAATTTATGTATAATATTTTTATTTGAACTATTTTGCTATAATACAGCATTAAATATTCCTTCAGAAAAGTGTTAATACAAAAATATATTGTTTTTTATTTTTAACCAATTAGTAAGACACATCAATATGTTAATGAAAATAAGTCAACAGGTCAACTTAAGAAGCTAAAACTTTTAATATCTAGCATAAAATTTACAAAAGAACAAATGTTTACAGCTCTTTCAATTAATCAACATCAAGTTCAATTGATAGCTGGTAGAATAATGAACTGTTATGACATGACTACCTGTAGATCAGCCTGTTCCAATCTGCCTCAATGATGGCCAGATGGTTGAATGGTTAAGGTGACAGCCCACTACTTTGGGGATCCAGAACCAATCTGGATAGGTCAAAAAAATCCCGGGAATTTCAAGTAGTAGTCTCCTTGAAAAATGAAGACACAGAGCTTTTTGTGTACTTCACCATCAAAGAACTGCCATTTCATTAAGTAGTAAAAAAATTGGTATGAGGTGTTATGTTATTGTTTGTCATAATACAGCAATACCACATTAAATATTACTTTTTATTCATTTCCTAATGAGAAATGATTGAAAGAAGAAAGTGAATCAAGTTGTAAGTCATACTAAGTAATAAATTTCAATATATCTCAAAATAATATATATTGTTATTTTATTAATGTATAGGTGTAATAAAGTGGTTTATTCTGCTATATTTACTTGTCACCAAAGTGGTTGACAAGTAAATATAGTAGAATATGTTCAATATATTCTGTTGATAGTAAGAAGTATGATAATACAGTACTTCAATCCTTGCTTAAATACCTTCATTACATCTTGGAAGTAAATATAAGCATCCAAGTTAAGAAAAAATCACTCATGATGATATAAGATTTAATAAAGCAAGAGAGAGAGCAAATAATAAAGATTTTAAACAAAACATGGTGCTGATATTTTTAGGGATTGTGAGTCAAGTTAAATATAAAAAATTAATTTTAACTATTAAAATAATAAAATTTAGCCCAATTTTTTATTATAAGACATCACATGTACAGACTGCATGAGATTGTTGCCTTTTATCCAAGAATTATGTCAAAAATAATTATGAACTTCAAATTGGCATAAAGCCAGTAGTAATTTGTGGTATCCATAGAGGCACGTATGGGCTATTAGATATCAAGATCTGGGAGAGTGTAATATGTTCCCTCAAGTGGTACAGAACTCTCAGTCTATAACTGTAGGTCTGGAGTCATAGTTTCTTTTATTCATAATAAATTAAAATGTTTTAGTATTTTTAGTTCTGAACTATTCTATCATTCATATTAGTTTAACTTGTTAACTTATTAGTTTTTCATCTCTACATGCTATATTATATATTGCATTTAATTACTTTTAACAGATTGAATCNAGATATGAAATATTTATACTAAATCATTTCTATATATAATAATATTGGGTCATTGGTCATTACTAATTAAATTGCTTAAAAGTGCTATAATTAAAACATACTTATCATTTTATTAAGTGACATTTTCATCTTATATTATTTCTGCATTTATTTATTATATTATCCCCATCCACATGTTCATTTATGTATTTATTTCAAATCTCATTTCATATTTACGTTCCATCTTAGTGTTCTATTTTGAGTTAACTGAAGATCGGTTAAAACGATCAAAGATGATGGTATTAATGAAACATTGCCATAGGTGAGTTAGGAAATGTCTGTTTTCTTATGAAGGTCATCATTAAGAGCACATACTATATTATTGTTCATTTGTAGCCTGTGTACAAGTTCATATACAGTATAAATATAAAGCTTTTAGAAATCTGGGAAAACCTATGCAAATTTCTGAATTCCAAGACTCAAACTTTCAACATAGTAGTATGCAAGAGATTCAGAAAATGCAGTTACACTGTTATCAAGAAATATACAATGACAAAAAATTGGCATATAAACAAAGCACTTGAGAATTTTCACAGAAGAATTCTGTGAATTTCTGTAGGCTGCATTTAGTCAGCCTATAGAAGAGTGAGCATTCAGACAAAAACATTAACATTACATAATTCATGGAAGCTTCATGGCCAGACATAACCATCAACCAATTGCTACTGATTACATGAATCCATTGATGGTTTTGAAGCCATAGCACTGGTAAGTTATTTTAAAACAATAACATGTTACTGTTACAAAACTATGTTGTCCATCACTAATGAAGAATCTGCAGCTTTCAACATTTTTCTACTAGTGAGAATATTTTGAAATAATAATCAATCTCCTCACTATGTGCATTTATTCTACTACATATTGTAAATAAACAATGAAAAAGACTGAAGAGAGTTAGAATAAAAGAATTTGAAATGGTCTAACAAGCATATAAAAATGTGACCTGCATATATTTCTCAACTTGTAACATGGCCCACTCCGACAAAGATTCTCGTCACTGTTCTAAAATATAATAGTGATTTGATAATACAGTAAACTCCCAATTATCCTGGCTAATGGTGGGGAGAGGTGGCACAGATAATCCGAACTATAATTATTTATTTCTAAAATACAACATGTAGATTCACCTTTTTCAAATTTTTCAATTAATGTTAGTTTTTGTTTTATAGTATGACTTTCTTTCAATTATTAGGCATTTTAAGGGTACTTATCTGAAAATTAAAAAAATAATCTTATTTTATGTAATTTTACACTAAAAGTATTTGTTGGAGAGTTATTTGAAAAAAATATTATGTATAATATTATACATATGTACATATAATCAATTTAAATATTTTCACAACAAAATTTCAAAATGTTAATGCTAAATTTGGTTGAGAAAAAATAATTTATGGTCTTCATTACTTAAATATTTGATTTTTGAAATATTCATATTGAATTTATAGAAGAAATAATAGAAGGCTGATTGACTAAATCCATAAAGTTATTGGCTTCTCTTGGAGATTCAGATATGTTGAGTACCAACTTCAGGATGGGGTCTGATATATTTAGGTCTTTTTTTTCTTTAGTTCTTTGTCCTGTAAGCACTAAGAGGACCTTTCTTTTAGCAAGCCCATTACGGGTTTGGCCAGGCCCACAATGGTACAGCTAGATGGTGAGGAACAGGGCCTGACATATCTGGTGGATCACCTATCAAAAAATTCTTGGATTTTTCTCATCTAGATTCACTCCCTGGTCTCCCAAAGCAGTAGTCACCTCATTTTGTGCATGGCCAGAAGTATAACAGACATAAAAAAGGGAGCTTTTACTATCCACAGGACAGGAAAATAAAGAAAATAAAAAGAATAGATAAAAATGCAGATGGTTTTATACTACAGGGTATTTAGAAGGATTGAAATTATCAGAAATTTTAACATTTACATTGTAGATTTATAAAACTTAATATTAAAATTAAACAAACGTTTTCAGAAACTACATTCAGAATATTTTAAAGACTATAGTCACAAATTAAAAGATATTTTAAAAACATTATACTCAAACTTAATGAGACGTTAAAGAATTACATATTAATTATTAAAAACTATCTTGCAGTGTTATCAAGTTCAAAAAATTACAAGAAATGACTTAAAATATACTCAAANTAAAAGTATTTGTTGGAGAGTTATTTGAAAAAAATATTATGTATAATATTATACATATGTACATATAATCAAATCTTAAATTGTAATACCTATTATAACATGCAACTAAAAGAAACTTTGTATAAATGTACTCACTATTGTTTTCTCCTTCGAAAAGAAATGTCCGGCGCAAAAGAAGTGGCCTAACTAAAACCAGTTCAGCTGACTTCAGATACCCCCACCACCTGCTTCAAACATCTAAATATGAACACGTGCACTTATAGGATGCATAAACATGAAAGCGAGCAACTATTTAAAAAATACATACACATAATTTTTTTTTTAAATTGAATTCATGCAGGGATAATCAGGAGTTTACTGTACTTATTTTAACCATCTAGTCAAAAATCAAAATATAAAATTAGCATGATAAACTTTTAAAAAGTTTTGCTATTTATTACAAAATAAGAGAGATACAGTAATACCTCGACTTACGCGATTTTCAAATCTCGTAGATTCGTCTTTTGTTTGAGCGCCAAGCAACTCTTGATCACTCAATCCCCCCACACTATTGTTCAGCTTACATGTTCGGATGTGTCTCGTGGAATTGACACATAGCTACAATTTATTTTGTGTTATTTATTTCTGTATTTATTATATCTACGGAGACTTGAGAGACTCTGTGTGGTGATTTCTTGTAACCATGAACGAATCAAAAGACGAAATAAGATTAACGAGAACATTTATTAGCTTACATACATCCGACTTGGATTTTACAAAAATTGTGAAATTATACCCCGATTTACGCGGTTACCTCTTGGTTCCACCTATCGCTGTATTAACTTTGTGAAATATTATATCATGATATATGTATTGATGTTATTTTGTATTAATGCATACATAATGTCCAGTTACTAAGAAATATCTTTATTATATATATCTTATTTACAGATTTCATAAAATAAAGAAAATTATAAACTAACTTTTTATGTATATAACCGAATTGTTTTATCTGCACCTGATGAAAAGATCCACGGTTGTATAGGATGAAAACAGCAATCTAGAACTCCTAGATCATTATATGAAGTATGACCCTTTAATTGTTTCACTGGTACAATTAGAGGATCTTGAAGCAAATCATTATAAACCATTCCATGAGAAATAATAATAGATAAATCATCTGAAGCTGAAGCAAAAAGTGGATAATTTCTATGAATGGCTACCTTTCGAATTGCTTTTTTATGATATCTAAGACTTTTGTACGGTTTAGATGAAAGATCCAAATCAAACCAGTTTAACTTTGAATCGTAACTTCCTATAATTAAATTGTCACCCTGTGGATGAATAGCTAAACTAGATACCCATTTGCAATTAGCCAATAATTTCTTTGAAAATTCTTTTTTAACAAGATTGTATATTCTAACATATCGCTGAGTAGCTATGAAAAAGAATGGTTTTAATGGATGAAACTGAACACATTGTACTAGACCTTTGTTCCACTGAAATGGTATCTGAGAAGTCCATGCTGGAAGTTTATGAATAACAACAGATTTGCTACCGGCTTCAGACATGACAGTGGCAAAGTAAACTCCTCTGCCTTCCCACGTTATTTGTTTTATTTCTTTTGGATGTGAAATAATAATACGTATCCCATTTTTGAATTGGTTAGAATTAGCCTCTTTCCAAGATATACTTTTATTTGTATTCTCTGCATCTATTGGTTTATCTTTAAATCTATGATCTGTATTACTTAATACTAACCTATCTCCAACTCCAGGATTTATCAGATATAAATTATTATTAACTGATGCTGCAATTAAATTAATGCTTTTATCCGGACACCAAGCAATAGTTTTCACAACACCATCTAACATTATAACTTTCATACAGCGAGCAGTTAAAATTTCCCATATTCGAATTGTGCAATCATCACTACCAGAAGCTAAGAACTGTCCAGAAGATTCAACAGTAATGCATCTAACCATATCTTTATGACCATGATAAATTAATGCTTGAACAGATGGAAAAGGTTGCAAATCTTTTGGTTTAGGAAGTTTTGGTATTAAATCTTCTGGATTTACATTCATCCTCATTTTTCTCTGTCTTGGGCAAAGATACAGATCAAGGCATCTATCAAAGCGTTCACTAATGAAATTATCATAGGCAGGCACCAGTCGCAGAGAAGAGTACTTTTTGGGTACAAAATTTATTTTTCTTTCTTCGGGTTCTTGATCTTTCCATTTCTCTTCTTCTTCTTTAGTAAATAAATATTCTGGTGGGGGGTTATAAGATTCTTCGTGGCCAGGAAGTTTCATTTTTGGTGCAGGAATATAATGTTGCATCCTTTTTGTAATATCAACATTTTCATCATTTTTCCAAAGCATGTAAAACTTTGGCGTGTCATCACGTTTTTTCCTAGGTTTGATCCAACCCATTTTAATAGCATGAACCATTCTACTAACTTTTTTTCTTTCAATTTCCGAAGGAATGAAACTTCTTTTATCTTCTGGGCGATTAGTGACAGGATGAATCATTGTTTTATAAGTAAAAAAATCTTCAAATGGTTCGTAAGGTTGAAATGTAACATCCGGAAATTTTCCCTTCTGAATGCGTTGAATAATTTCTATATCTCCATCACTCAAAATGACATTTTGACCCGTCATTTCGTCCTTTACAGTACGCCAGTAATTTGGATCTTCTACTTTTTTAATGAAGTCTTCCAACTCATCGCTTTTAAGCGGTTTTAGAATCTTTTTTCCATCAAGACTATAACCAATATGAGGATAATCATCATACCACTCAATAGGAATATTTCCTATTGTGTTTCTAATATCTTCTTCATCTGACGAATCAATGGCATATTCATCCACCAAAGGCTTTTCTTTTGTATTCGTGACTGATTTATTATCCCCATTTCCCAAATCATCACTATCAGATGATGCATCACTACTACTGTCTTCTTCTTCTTCGTATTCACTAGATTCGTAAGAATCGCCATCAGAATCATTTAACTTAAACAAGTCACGTTTCTTCTCCTTAACGTCCGCCATATTGTACAACGTGCTTAAGATTTTTAGTGCCCTCTATAGTTGCCAATTTCACTAGTAATTGCATAATTTTTCTAAAAGAAAAAATATTAATATTAATTATAACTATAATAATAATAATAATAATATACGATAAAAAAAAATTAAATTTTCTTCGTTTAAGCAATTATTTTTGACTACACTGCTTTTCGCCTGGAATCGCATTAATTTGTCCTGTTTTTTTACAGTATGTGTAAAAATAATCAGCCTCAAAAAATAAAATTTTTATAAAGTTAATAAAAATTTTAATTTAAGTTTTTAACTCTTTCTACTCTGTGGTTACCTTGACCGCTCGGACATCCGGCCGTCGAATAGTGGTGGTCAATCATTTTGAATCAATCAAAATAACGCAATTATCAAGCTGATCAAATCACTCACGAGTCATTTGATGAATGTAAATCGATTACTTTTTGAGTCACTTCAACTTCCGTTTTAGATGATCGTTCCGATTGGAACTTATACAGTATACACAACCGGATGTACTGTACTGTACCGTTATTATTTTCTCTGATGTTTCGGAGATTCATTCGAGTTTTAACGCTTTAAAAGTACTTTTTAGGTTTTTAATGCCAAATTTCGATGTAGTTTACTTACATTTAGATAATTATTACATACAGCACATATTCATTCATTTTTTAGTTTTGTATTTACTGCTGTTGCAGACAATAAGGAAGGCATTATTAGACTCTCTGATGGGTTATATACAATTTAATAAATGATATATTTTTATTATTTGCAAAATTTGAACGGGACGTAATTTTATTTGTATTTCAAATGTTCGTTCTTGAAGAGACATAGTGTACTAATAAAAGATATTCAAATAACACCCTTGTGTAATTTGATTGCTGTATTATGTAACTTTTACTCGTTTGAACTACTGTATTTGAGATTTTTTCCCCTCGTTTAATTGTAAATATCTTATTTTCGAACTTGTTTTAGAAAATTACTCGACTCGCTCTCTAGGATCATTTCATTGATTGAACCGAATGATTGCAGTTATTGAAAAGAATCATTATGTCCATCATTAATGCTAAGTAAGCAAATCAAGGGCTGTTTTAGTTTGAATTACAGTATTTATATTAAACAAAAATTTTCTATAAAAAGGTCTGTTATTGGCTTGACTACTTGATTGCTGCTTACGTAAACGTTCCCATGTTTATTTATCTTTTATTAGCTTAAATTTTTATTCAATTTTATAATTTTAATTTATATTCTCAAAATAAAAATAATTTATTAATGGGAGATTTATTTATATTAAAAAAAATAATAAAATCAATTTTCTATCGAAAAATTTAATAGAAATTTCAGTCGTTAGTCGCTAGTGTCGACATCTGTCCTTAACAAAGAACAACTTTTTTTATAAATAAATGTTTCTTTTAATTTTTAAATAAATATATTACTTATATTCAGAAATCATTACTAAAGTTTACGTTAAATATGCATATATCCGAATTTATGCTGTTTTCTATGTATATAAAAATAATTATTTTTACTAAACGAAACGAAAACTGCAATTCGGGAAAAATGTATAGAATTAAAAATATGAATATTTACATCAGAAAGGGAGAGAATTAATCGTATTAAGTTAATAATAAATTAATTAAAAAAAAAAAAAGTACTGTCAGGAGTGGGGTTCGAACCCACGCCCTCCTATGAGGACCAGATCTTAAGTCTGGCGCCTTAGACCACTCGGCCATCCTGACACTTAACTGCACCCTTTCATATGCATTATATGTACATATCATAAAGTTATTATTATTTACACGTATATATACATTTATAGAACATGGAATAAAATTAAATAGATAATTTTAATACCAAACAAAATCATTACAATTTTAAAAATAAAACATCGATTGATATTAAAATATCTAAAAAGTTAATTATTATAATTTTATCGATTAAATGATGAAATGATAAAAATTGTTATATTAAAATAAGTAATATTAAATTATAAATATAAACAATTTTAATATGTTTATTATTAATTTAAATGAGAAAAAAAGCGATAATAACGCTTTATATATGAAATGAAATGAGAGAAAGGCATGTGATTGAGGTTGTCTTTGAATTATGTTATAACGAGGGGAAGCTTTTGCATTTTTAATCAAGGCATTTAATTTATTTTTCGATGGAGAATTTTTTATTCGTTTTTGAATATATTTTACATCATGGGAATGATTTATTCGAGTTGCAAATGTCGACGTAAACCCAAAAGGTTTGTTTCCTATTGTTTACTCTTTTATTATGAGTTGAAAGTGACGCCTTTTACTTTTAAACTCTGTTAATTACTTAAATTACAAATGTTATTAAATTGTACGCATTTAAAAAA
>NW_019385559.1:25932-36510 GCF_000671375.1 Centruroides sculpturatus | reverse complement strand
AATTGGAGATAGATATAAATACTTGGGTGTACAAGAATCAGGAAAACTAGAGCATAGCATCATTAGAGAACAGATAACAAAAGAATATTTTAGAAGGATCAAAAAACTTTTAAATACACACCTTAATTCGCGTTATTTAATAAAAGGTATAAATACATATGCCATCCCGGTCTTGCTTTACTCATTTGGTATAATCAACTATAAAAATAGTGACCTAAGGAAAATAGATGTCAAAACACGAAAGTTACTAGCAATTAAAAAGGTACATCGGCAAAAAGCAGAAATAGAAAGATTGTATTTACCAGTAAATCATGGAGGAAGAGGACTATTAAATATAGAGTACATGTATAAAGCACAAATAATTAAATATAAACAATACTTAAAAGAGGAGAGAGATCATTTGATCAAAGTAATAGTAAAGCATGATAAAGGTAGGGATAAATATTCAATAATAAAAGAAGCGCAAGAGATAGAAGGTGAATTATATTTACCACGAGGAAAAATACATACAGATGAAGATATTAAAAAATCAATAGTAAAACGGCATAATGTTGTCTGGAGAAATAAACAATTACACGGTCAATTTCCTAAAAAGGTGTTAGATCAGAGTAATATAGATAGAGAGCTTGCATTTGAATGGATTAAAAAGCAACAAATAGCCCCAAGTATTGAATCATTAATATTTGCTATACAGGACCAGGCTGTTATGACACGACAATATCAACGTGACATCTTAAAGGAACCAGTGGATGGGAAATGTCGACTATGTGCGACTAAAGACGAGACCATGCAACATATTATATCAGGATGTGAAAAACTGGCGGGGACTAGTTATGTAAGACGTCATAATAACCTTGTCCAGTACGTCTACTGGTGCCTGGCCCGAAAACATAAAATAGAAGTTGCTGACCAATGGTGGAAGGAAATTCTACTCCAACCACAAGTTAAGGAAAATAGTTCAGCCAAGATACTATGGGAAATGCCTGTCCAAACTGATGTCACTGTATCTCACAACAGACCAGATTTAATTTATGTTGATAAAAATCGTAATAAAACATTTTTAATAGATATAACTGTACCNATTTATGCTCGTTTAATCTATAAAATAAAAATTTTAATTAAAAGTATAATCAATAATAACAGGCTCACAAACGACCGAAGTAGATAAAACCACTAAACACCAGTAGTTAGTCGTGGGTTCGCGCCCCGCCAACATTTAAGTTTTTAACTCTTTCTACTCTGTGGTTACCTTGACCGCTCGGACATCCGGCCGTCGAATAGTGGTGGTCAATCATTTTGAATCAATCAAAATAACGCAATTATCAAGCTGATCAAATCACTCACGAGTCATTTGATGAATGTAAATCGATTACTTTTTGAGTCACTTCAACTTCCGTTTTAGATGATCGTTCCGATTGGAACTTATACAGTATACACAACCGGATGTACTGTACTGTACCGTTATTATTTTCTCTGATGTTTCGGAGATTCATTCGAGTTTTAACGCTTTAAAAGTACTTTTTAGGTTTTTAATGCCAAATTTCGATGTAGTTTACTTACATTTAGATAATTATTACATACAGCACATATTCATTCATTTTTTAGTTTTGTATTTACTGCTGTTGCAGACAATAAGGAAGGCATTATTAGACTCTCTGATGGGTTATATACAATTTAATAAATGATATATTTTTATTATTTGCAAAATTTGAACGGGACGTAATTTTATTTGTATTTCAAATGTTCGTTCTTGAAGAGACATAGTGTACTAATAAAAGATATTCAAATAACACCCTTGTGTAATTTGATTGCTGTATTATGTAACTTTTACTCGTTTGAACTACTGTATTTGTGATTTTTTCCCCTCGTTTAATTGTAAATATCTTATTTTCGAACTTGTTTTAGAAAATTACTCGACTCGCTCTCTAGGATCATTTCATTGATTGAACCGAATGATTGCAGTTATTGAAAAGAATCATTATGTCCATCATTAATGCTAAGTAAGCAAATCAAGGGCTGTTTTAGTTTGAATTACAGTATTTATATTAAACAAAAATTTTCTATAAAAAGGTCTGTTATTGGCTTGACTACTTGATTGCTGCTTACGTAAACGTTCCCATGTTTATTTATCTCAAAATAATATATATTGTTATTTTATTAATGTATAGGTGTAATAAAGTGGTTTATTCTGCTATATTTACTTGTCACCAAAGTGGTTGACAAGTAAATATAGTAGAATATGTTCAATATATTCTGTTGATAGTAAGAAGTATGATAATACAGTACTTCAATCCTTGCTTAAATACCTTCATTACATCTTGGAAGTAAATATAAGCATCCAAGTTAAGAAAAAATCACTCATGATGATATAAGATTTAATAAAGCAAGAGAGAGAGCAAATAATAAAGATTTTAAACAAAACATGGTGCTGATATTTTTAGGGATTGTGAGTCAAGTTAAATATAAAAAATTAATTTTAACTATTAAAATAATAAAATTTAGCCCAATTTTTTATTATAAGACATCACATGTACAGACTGCATGAGATTGTTGCCTTTTATCCAAGAATTATGTCAAAAATAATTATGAACTTCAAATTGGCATAAAGCCAGTAGTAATTTGTGGTATCCATAGAGGCACGTATGGGCTATTAGATATCAAGATCTGGGAGAGTGTAATATGTTCCCTCAAGTGGTACAGAACTCTCAGTCTATAACTGTAGGTCTGGAGTCATAGTTTCTTTTATTCATAATAAATTAAAATGTTTTAGTATTTTTAGTTCTGAACTATTCTATCATTCATATTAGTTTAACTTGTTAACTTATTAGTTTTTCATCTCTACATGCTATATTATATATTGCATTTAATTACTTTTAACAGATTGAATCATCTTTCAACTTTATTATAAAAAATTTATTAGAATATTTTTATTAATTTAAATATTTTCACAACAAAATTTCAAAATGTTAATGCTAAATTTGGTTGAGAAAAAATAATTTATGGTCTTCATTACTTAAATATTTGATTTTTGAAATATTCATATTGAATTTATAGAAGAAATAATAGAAGGCTGATTGACTAAATCCATAAAGTTATTGGCTTCTCTTGGAGATTCAGATATGTTGAGTACCAACTTCAGGATGGGGTCTGATATATTTAGGTCTTTTTTTTCTTTAGTTCTTTGTCCTGTAAGCACTAAGAGGACCTTTCTTTTAGCAAGCCCATTACGGGTTTGGCCAGGCCCACAATGGTACAGCTAGATGGTGAGGAACAGGGCCTGACATATCTGGTGGATCACCTATCAAAAAATTCTTGGATTTTTCTCATCTAGATTCACTCCCTGGTCTCCCAAAGCAGTAGTCACCTCATTTTGTGCATGGCCAGAAGTATAACAGACATAAAAAAGGGAGCTTTTACTATCCACAGGACAGGAAAATAAAGAAAATAAAAAGAATAGATAAAAATGCAGATGGTTTTATACTACAGGGTATTTAGAAGGATTGAAATTATCAGAAATTTTAACATTTACATTGTAGATTTATAAAACTTAATATTAAAATTAAACAAACGTTTTCAGAAACTACATTCAGAATATTTTAAAGACTATAGTCACAAATTAAAAGATATTTTAAAAACATTATACTCAAACTTAATGAGACGTTAAAGAATTACATATTAATTATTAAAAACTATCTTGCAGTGTTATCAAGTTCAAAAAATTACAAGAAATGACTTAAAATATACTCAAATTGATAATATAGAATTATCAAAAATGCTCGGAAAAATTATATTTTACACTACAATTGTAAGACATTTAAAAATTTTTTGAACTTAACACCAAAAGAATTTTTAGCTATTAATTAATATATCTTTTTTAGGCATTAATTAATTTCCAATACATTTATGCCTCGTGAAATCATTACTTTGTCTAATGTCTGTATAAATTACATTGTTACTACAACAAAATATAAAGATATGAAATATTTATACTAAATCATTTCTATATATAATAATATTGGGTCATTGGTCATTACTAATTAAATTGCTTAAAAGTGCTATAATTAAAACATACTTATCATTTTATTAAGTGACATTTTCATCTTATATTATTTCTGCATTTATTTATTATATTATCCCCATCCACATGTTCATTTATGTATTTATTTCAAATCTCATTTCATATTTACGTTCCATCTTAGTGTTCTATTTTGAGTTAACTGAAGATCGGTTAAAACGATCAAAGATGATGGTATTAATGAAACATTGCCATAGGTGAGTTAGGAAATGTCTGTTTTCTTATGAAGGTCATCATTAAGAGCACATACTATATTATTGTTCATTTGTAGCCTGTGTACAAGTTCATATACAGTATAAATATAAAGCTTTTAGAAATCTGGGAAAACCTATGCAAATTTCTGAATTCCAAGACTCAAACTTTCAACATAGTAGTATGCAAGAGATTCAGAAAATGCAGTTACACTGTTATCAAGAAATATACAATGACAAAAAATTGGCATATAAACAAAGCACTTGAGAATTTTCACAGAAGAATTCTGTGAATTTCTGTAGGCTGCATTTAGTCAGCCTATAGAAGAGTGAGCATTCAGACAAAAACATTAACATTACATAATTCATGGAAGCTTCATGGCCAGACATAACCATCAACCAATTGCTACTGATTACATGAATCCATTGATGGTTTTGAAGCCATAGCACTGGTAAGTTATTTTAAAACAATAACATGTTACTGTTACAAAACTATGTTGTCCATCACTAATGAAGAATCTGCAGCTTTCAACATTTTTCTACTAGTGAGAATATTTTGAAATAATAATCAATCTCCTCACTATGTGCATTTATTCTACTACATATTGTAAATAAACAATGAAAAAGACTGAAGAGAGTTAGAATAAAAGAATTTGAAATGGTCTAACAAGCATATAAAAATGTGACCTGCATATATTTCTCAACTTGTAACATGGCCCACTCCGACAAAGATTCTCGTCACTGTTCTAAAATATAATAGTGATTTGATAATACAGTAAACTCCCAATTATCCTGGCTAATGGTGGGGAGAGGTGGCACAGATAATCCGAACTATAATTATTTATTTCTAAAATACAACATGTAGATTCACCTTTTTCAAATTTTTCAATTAATGTTAGTTTTTGTTTTATAGTATGACTTTCTTTCAATTATTAGGCATTTTAAGGGTACTTATCTGAAAATTAAAAAAATAATCTTATTTTATGTAATTTTACACTAAAAGTATTTATTGGAGAGTTATTTGAAAAAAATATTATGTATAATATTATACATATGTACATATAATCAAATCTTAAATTGTAATACCTATTATAACATGCAACTAAAAGAAACTTTGTATAAATGTACTCACTATTGTTTTCTCCTTCGAAAAGAAATGTCCGGCGCAAAAGAAGTGGCCTAACTAAAACCAGTTCAGCTGACTTCAGATACCCCCACCACCTGCTTCAAACATCTAAATATGAACACGTGCACTTATAGGATGCATAAACATGAAAGCGAGCAACTATTTAAAAAATACATACACATAATTTTTTTTTTTAAATTGAATTCATGCAGGGATAATCAGGAGTTTACTGTACTTATTTTAACCATCTAGTCAAAAATCAAAATATAAAATTAGCATGATAAACTTTTAAAAAGTTTTGCTATTTATTACAAAATAAGAGAGATACAGTAATACCTCGACTTACGCGATTTTCAAATCTCGTAGATTCGTCTTTTGTTTGAGCGCCAAGCAACTCTTGATCACTCAATCCCCCCACACTATTGTTCAGCTTACATGTTCGGATGTGTCTCGTGGAATTGACACATAGCTACAATTTATTTTGTGTTATTTATTTCTGTATTTATTATATCTACGGAGACTTGAGAGACTCTGTGTGGTGATTTCTTGTAACCATGAACGAATCAAAAGACAAAATAAGATTAACGAGAACATTTATTAGCTTACATACATCCGACTTGGATTTTACAAAAATTGTGAAATTATACCCCGATTTACGCGGTTACCTCTTGGTTCCACCTATCGCTGTATTAACTTTGTGAAATATTATATCATGATATATGTATTGATGTTATTTTGTATTAATGCATACATAATGTCCAGTTACTAAGAAATATCTTTATTATATATATCTTATTTACAGATTTCATAAAATAAAGAAAATTATAAACTAACTTTTTATGTATATAACCGAATTGTTTTATCTGCACCTGATGAAAAGATCCACGGTTGTATAGGATGAAAACAGCAATCTAGAACTCCTAGATCATTATATGAAGTATGACCCTTTAATTGTTTCACTGGTACAATTAGAGGATCTTGAAGCAAATCATTATAAACCATTCCATGAGAAATAATAATAGATAAATCATCTGAAGCTGAAGCAAAAAGTGGATAATTTCTATGAATGGCTACCTTTCGAATTGCTTTTTTATGATATCTAAGACTTTTGTACGGTTTAGATGAAAGATCCAAATCAAACCAGTTTAACTTTGAATCGTAACTTCCTATAATTAAATTGTCACCCTGTGGATGAATAGCTAAACTAGATACCCATTTGCAATTAGCCAATAATTTCTTTGAAAATTCTTTTTTAACAAGATTGTATATTCTAACATATCGCTGAGTAGCTATGAAAAAGAATGGTTTTAATGGATGAAACTGAACACATTGTACTAGACCTTTGTTCCACTGAAATGGTATCTGAGAAGTCCATGCTGGAAGTTTATGAATAACAACAGATTTGCTACCGGCTTCAGACATGACAGTGGCAAAGTAAACTCCTCTGCCTTCCCACGTTATTTGTTTTATTTCTTTTGGATGTGAAATAATAATACGTATCCCATTTTTGAATTGGTTAGAATTAGCCTCTTTCCAAGATATACTTTTATTTGTATTCTCTGCATCTATTGGTTTATCTTTAAATCTATGATCTGTATTACTTAATACTAACCTATCTCCAACTCCAGGATTTATCAGATATAAATTATTATTAACTGATGCTGCAATTAAATTAATGCTTTTATCCGGACACCAAGCAATAGTTTTCACAACACCATCTAACATTATAACTTTCATACAGCGAGCAGTTAAAATTTCCCATATTCGAATTGTGCAATCATCACTACCAGAAGCTAAGAACTGTCCAGAAGATTCAACAGTAATGCATCTAACCATATCTTTATGACCATGATAAATTAATGCTTGAACAGATGGAAAAGGTTGCAAATCTTTTGGTTTAGGAAGTTTTGGTATTAAATCTTCTGGATTTACATTCATCCTCATTTTTCTCTGTCTTGGGCAAAGATACAGATCAAGGCATCTATCAAAGCGTTCACTAATGAAATTATCATAGGCAGGCACCAGTCGCAGAGAAGAGTACTTTTTGGGTACAAAATTTATTTTTCTTTCTTCGGGTTCTTGATCTTTCCATTTCTCTTCTTCTTCTTTAGTAAATAAATATTCTGGTGGGGGGTTATAAGATTCTTCGTGGCCAGGAAGTTTCATTTTTGGTGCAGGAATATAATGTTGCATCCTTTTTGTAATATCAACATTTTCATCATTTTTCCAAAGCATGTAAAACTTTGGCGTGTCATCACGTTTTTTCCTAGGTTTGATCCAACCCATTTTAATAGCATGAACCATTCTACTAACTTTTTTTCTTTCAATTTCCGAAGGAATGAAACTTCTTTTATCTTCTGGGCGATTAGTGACAGGATGAATCATTGTTTTATAAGTAAAAAAATCTTCAAATGGTTCGTAAGGTTGAAATGTAACATCCGGAAATTTTCCCTTCTGAATGCGTTGAATAATTTCTATATCTCCATCACTCAAAATGACATTTTGACCCGTCATTTCGTCCTTTACAGTACGCCAGTAATTTGGATCTTCTACTTTTTTAATGAAGTCTTCCAACTCATCGCTTTTAAGCGGTTTTAGAATCTTTTTTCCATCAAGACTATAACCAATATGAGGATAATCATCATACCACTCAATAGGAATATTTCCTATTGTGTTTCTAATATCTTCTTCATCTGACGAATCAATGGCATATTCATCCACCAAAGGCTTTTCTTTTGTATTCGTGACTGATTTATTATCCCCATTTCCCAAATCATCACTATCAGATGATGCATCACTACTACTGTCTTCTTCTTCTTCGTATTCACTAGATTCGTAAGAATCGCCATCAGAATCATTTAACTTAAACAAGTCACGTTTCTTCTCCTTAACGTCCGCCATATTGTACAACGTGCTTAAGATTTTTAGTGCCCTCTATAGTTGCCAATTTCACTAGTAATTGCATAATTTTTCTAAAAGAAAAAATATTAATATTAATTATAACTATAATAATAATAATAATAATATACGATAAAAAAAAATTAAATTTTCTTCGTTTAAGCAATTATTTTTGACTACACTGCTTTTCGCCTGGAATCGCATTAATTTGTCCTGTTTTTTTACAGTATGTGTAAAAATAATCAGCCTCAAAAAATAAAATTTTTATAAAGTTAATAAAAATTTTAATTTAAGTTTTTAACTCTTTCTACTCTGTGGTTACCTTGACCGCTCGGACATCCGGCCGTCGAATAGTGGTGGTCAATCATTTTGAATCAATCAAAATAACGCAATTATCAAGCTGATCAAATCACTCACGAGTCATTTGATGAATGTAAATCGATTACTTTTTGAGTCACTTCAACTTCCGTTTTAGATGATCGTTCCGATTGGAACTTATACAGTATACACAACCGGATGTACTGTACTGTACCGTTATTATTTTCTCTGATGTTTCGGAGATTCATTCGAGTTTTAACGCTTTAAAAGTACTTTTTAGGTTTTTAATGCCAAATTTCGATGTAGTTTACTTACATTTAGATAATTATTACATACAGCACATATTCATTCATTTTTTAGTTTTGTATTTACTGCTGTTGCAGACAATAAGGAAGGCATTATTAGACTCTCTGATGGGTTATATACAATTTAATAAATGATATATTTTTATTATTTGCAAAATTTGAACGGGACGTAATTTTATTTGTATTTCAAATGTTCGTTCTTGAAGAGACATAGTGTACTAATAAAAGATATTCAAATAACACCCTTGTGTAATTTGATTGCTGTATTATGTAACTTTTACTCGTTTGAACTACTGTATTTGAGATTTTTTCCCCTCGTTTAATTGTAAATATCTTATTTTCGAACTTGTTTTAGAAAATTACTCGACTCGCTCTCTAGGATCATTTCATTGATTGAACCGAATGATTGCAGTTATTGAAAAGAATCATTATGTCCATCATTAATGCTAAGTAAGCAAATCAAGGGCTGTTTTAGTTTGAATTACAGTATTTATATTAAACAAAAATTTTCTATAAAAAGGTCTGTTATTGGCTTGACTACTTGATTGCTGCTTACGTAAACGTTCCCATGTTTATTTATCTTTTATTAGCTTAAATTTTTATTCAATTTTATAATTTTAATTTATATTCTCAAAATAAAAATAATTTATTAATGGGAGATTTATTTATATTAAAAAAAATAATAAAATCAATTTTCTATCGAAAAATTTAATAGAAATTTCAGTCGTTAGTCGCTAGTGTCGACATCTGTCCTTAACAAAGAACAACTTTTTTTATAAATAAATGTTTCTTTTAATTTTTAAATAAATATATTACTTATATTCAGAAATCATTACTAAAGTTTACGTTAAATATGCATATATCCGAATTTATGCTGTTTTCTATGTATATAAAAATAATTATTTTTACTAAACGAAACGAAAACTGCAATTCGGGAAAAATGTATAGAATTAAAAATATGAATATTTACATCAGAAAGGGAGAGAATTAATCGTATTAAGTTAATAATAAATTAATTAAAAAAAAAAAAAGTACTGTCAGGAGTGGGGTTCGAACCCACGCCCTCCTATGAGGACCAGATCTTAAGTCTGGCGCCTTAGACCACTCGGCCATCCTGACACTTAACTGCACCCTTTCATATGCATTATATGTACATATCATAAAGTTATTATTATTTACACGTATATATACATTTATAGAACATGGAATAAAATTAAATAGATAATTTTAATACCAAACAAAATCATTACAATTTTAAAAATAAAACATCGATTGATATTAAAATATCTAAAAAGTTAATTATTATAATTTTATCGATTAAATGATGAAATGATAAAAATTGTTATATTAAAATAAGTAATATTAAATTATAAATATAAACAATTTTAATATGTTTATTATTAATTTAAATGAGAAAAAAAGCGATAATAACGCTTTATATATGAAATGAAATGAGAGAAAGGCATGTGATTGAGGTTGTCTTTGAATTATGTTATAACGAGGGGAAGCTTTTGCATTTTTAATCAAGGCATTTAATTTATTTTTCGATGGAGAATTTTTTATTCGTTTTTGAATATATTTTACATCATGGGAATGATTTATTCGAGTTGCAAATGTCGACGTAAACCCAAAAGGTTTGTTTCCTATTGTTTACTCTTTTATTAT
>NW_019385559.1:16293-24686 GCF_000671375.1 Centruroides sculpturatus | reverse complement strand
TATATCAGGATGTGAAAAACTGGCGGGGACTAGTTATGTAAGACGTCATAATAACCTTGTCCAGTACGTCTACTGGTGCCTGGCCCGAAAACATAAAATAGAAGTTGCTGACCAATGGTGGAAGGAAATTCTACTCCAACCACAAGTTAAGGAAAATAGTTCAGCCAAAATACTATGGGAAATGCCTGTCCAAACTGATGTCACTGTATCTCACAACAGACCAGATTTAATTTATGTTGATAAAAATCGTAATAAAACATTTTTAATAGATATAACTGTACCATCAGATTATAACATTGGTGCTAAAGAAATTGAAAAATTGAGTAAATATCATTTTCTGAAATTGGAAGTTAACCGCCTGTGGAATACACAGACGACTGTTGTTCCAATAGTAATAGGAGCAACAGGAATAGTAGCAAAAAACATAAAGAAATACATAGATCAATTAGAATCCAACATTGATATTAGTATCCTTCAGAAACAGGCAGCTATACACACATCACTTATACTCAATAGAGTGCTTGGAGATGCTATCTTTGAGGCCAATACAGCAGATCAGCAAAAGCAGGATATACATCAATCTCAAGGCATACAGCAATCTTCAAATCAGCAGCAATCATCAGATATACATCATTCATTAGTTAATCAGGATTTACCTAATACAATTTTTTGAGATTAGTACACAAAGCTCTTTTGGAAACTTGTTGAGAAGTGGAAAAGGGAGAAGAAGAGAACTAATTGAAAGTAAAGAGCAATTAATACAGTAAAGGGGAGAAATAGGTACCTTCTTTCCCGTGGGTTACGGGACGAGGTATTCTTTATTCCAATGTAATTTGTGAATATTTGTTTTACAATAATAATAAAATATTTAAAATTATTCATCTTGACAATTATGATAGGAGAGAGTAATATAATGTTGGAATAATTCCTTAAAAATCTCTTCTGAAGACAAATTTCGAATTTGATATAAATTTTCTAAATGAGGATTTGTTCATATTTTAAACCATATTGGTGACAAAATTAAATATTGAAATGGAAAAGGATTGTAAATTAACTTCTGAACAAAGGTTGTTGATGGCCTTAAGATTTTATGTTCTGGAAGCTTTCGGAATATAGCTGGCAACCTTATTGGAGTTTTTTCTGACGTCACAAGTGAATAACCCGATTGGCCAAACAATGCCTAAATTGGGAGTAATGGCGAAGAAAGTAAGAGCCAACATTTTTCCGAGATTCGTTTAGACTGCGTTCAGAAATAGATAATCATCATCTTTGCAGCACATTTTAAACTATGGTTCAGCCAGCCAACATCTAGATGCTGTTTGGCTGTTAAATGTCATTTAACATAAACTGTCTCTGCAGTTGACTGATATAGTCAAATCTCAATATAGCACCACTACTTGTTAGTTTCTGAAACTGGCACTAAATTGAGGTGTTGTATTGAGATTTGACTATATATGACTATTGAAACCTGAAAAAAGGGGCATCTTACATTACATTCAAGTAAATATAGTATGTAATACAAATCATGTGAATTTTAATGTAAGTTATAATGTAAAAGCATACATTCAGTAATTCATGGATACTAAAGACCTCTAAAAAGTGTGAAGTAGATCCATTCACATGGATTTGTTGGTGCATTAAAAGTAGCACTAATTCAGAAGGTGATATATTTAGGTTTGATCAATTCTAAATGTGGATTTTAATGCCAAATATAGACCAAATATCATTGGACTTTTTTTTTTCATTTTATGTTGTTTTTAATTAACCTCAGAATATTGCTTGTGATAGTGCCATCAAGTACTGTTGTAAGTGAATATAACACACATTTGCTATTCTGAACTACAGTAGTTATTATACAGGGTAGCAGGATTGTATACGAAAAAAAAATAGAAAGGATTATAGACTAATACATTTATTTGAAACAGTTTTTGTACTATACAGTAATACCTTGACTATGTCATTATAGGGAAAAGATGTATAAAGAGGACCAAGTGTATTTTAGTTTTTTTTATTTTTTTATTATTATTTTTTAACTTAGCATTAATTAGCATGTATATATATATCAGAATATCCACAGAAGCTGGAAATGAGATAAATGAGATAACTAATAATTATCTAGTGTTGTTAAAGTGTTAGGTAATTATTAATGTATATACATTTATCAGAAATGCATATTAGGGACTTATTAGGAGTTTAAATAGTTTTTTTAGGAGGTTATTCGATTTACATTATTTTTTCAACTTAAGTTATGTCTTCTGGAGGTATTACTATTACTGTACTATATTTGACACATATGATGTAATGTGTTATGTTTTTAAAAAAGTAAATTATTATTTTTTTGCTTTTGGCTGAAACATTTAGAAAAAAAACAAAAAAAAGGTTAAACAAGGTTCAGATTAATGAAAATGCACTGTAATTAGAATTAATTTTGGAATTAAATATAGTTAAAAAATTTGGTTTTATTTGTTTGGTATTACAATTTAAACTTTGATTTATATACATACATGTATCATGCTAGAATAAGAATTTTAGCTGAGAACTATTGAAGACCTATAGACATTGAATGTGCACAGTCTATGTGGCAAAAGTTAACCAATATGGCTGCATACTAAATTTAAACATATCTGGATGTGAAAATTGAGCTTAAGATTCAGATATTAAAATTGGTTCTATACCTGCCTGGCTTTTGGTAGTTGTGAATTAATCTTGCTCTGGATTACTTTTTCCTTCTAAAATTTTCTAAGTAATTCAATTCAAAAATTAATTTCTTAATATTATTTGGACCACATGAGAGAACTTCTTTAGACCATAATGTCATATAAATTAATTAAAAATAGCATAAATATAATCAAATGAAATAAAGTGATATTTGGCTTATATTTGGCATTATCATCTCAACATAAAATAATATAATATTTTTATTTTAAAATAGAAATATTTTTCAGATAAGTTCATATACAGTCAAGTCTGCTTAAAAGAGCACTCTCAGGATTGTTGTATCATGCTCCATTATCTGGACTACTCTCTTATCTGAAGTAACAAGATTACCCAGAGGGTTGTTAATGATATTTGATACTCTTCACTTTTTCATATCTTAGGAGGGCTATGTAACTTATAACACACTTGGAAATGTTAAAATTCATTACCACATAATTTTACTGTATTTACATCCTATTGATAAAATTGATATAAGAACGGAAACTATTATATCAAATAATCAGTAAATACAGTATATTTACCGGTCACATTACTTTCACTTATTCCCAGAAATACAGTTGTGAACATTTCCCAAAATTTCTGAATTCTCTCTAATGGGATGTACTGTATAAAAACAAGCACAGTACTGGATTAAAGTAAGTTCACATGACATCTAAAATCTGAACACTAATCACTTCTTGTCCTCTTAAGATAAGGACTTACATGTGATCTGCACATATATTTTATGATACCTTTTTAATATTTCATTGCTTCTCATGTGTGTCCAATAAAATCAACATGTGTTCATTATAATCCTGTGAGAAATCTTTTGATTGTCCATTTATTAGAAAATTAACCAAATATTATAATCTGGAGTGCTTTGTCACCATGCTCAAGGTGGTGATGCACTGTAAGATTAAAGACAGACCCTTATGGGTCTTCCTTAGAAAACTGTTCCTTATGCAGATTGATTCTCTAAAAATGCTGCTGACACAGTTTTCATTTAAAACAGACTGTTCTACTATCTGGTGCTCTGTTGACAGAAGACCCATTAGTGTAAAACAGGAGAAAATTGTGAATAAGAGAGAGCATTTTTAAACAAATTGCTCCCTTATCTATTGCTCTGTTACATGGACTTGACTGTATTTGTAAATATTCTATTCTTTAGTCAACTAAACATTTTCAATCTTTTTTAAAGTTTTTTTTTGTTTTTTATTTTGGAAAAAACTTTTTTACTCAAAATTATAATTTTTTCTAGTATTAAATTTCTTATCTATAGAACTTATATCTACAAANATATATATATTTTATATAATGTATATATATATTAGTAATTTAAGTATACCGTAATTTAATAACATTGAATTTAGTTTTTAAATCCTTTTTATCTTTACCCCATTAATTTGATTTTTGTTCTTATTGTGAGTAATCATCTGTATTGTAATCATAACATTAATACTTTTTTATTACGTTAATTAAATTTGAATTTTCAGATAAAATCATGATTTATATCCTTTGTCTTTCTGGCCTTTATGTCATCTGCTAGGAATGGATCTATGACACCTTCTCTGCTATTTTCTTTGGAATCTTAAACTCCCATATCTCATTTACACTATACTTGGTGCTGGCACAATGGTAACTTGCACCTAGGATTGTCAGAAGTCTTTTATTTTAGCTAAACTTTCCTTGCCTTTATTGAAATGAGAGAGGATGCTATCTGCCTTTCTTTTTAATTTTTCGATGTATATGTTTTGTAATGGCGCTGGCAGATTTCGGCATGGATGCGTGCAGAATGGCCTGTCCTTATATGCCAATCCGTATCCTCTCCCTGCAAAAGCTATGGGTTTATCGTTAAAATATTTGAAATTCTAAATTAAAATAAAATTTATGAATATTTATGGTATTAGTGTCTGTATTGCTACATAGAATTTTTTTTTACATATTTTGCTTTTTTAGGTACTAAGAGGGCCTATTTCGGGCCATTGTGGGTTTGGCTGGACCCAGAATGGGATGGCTAAATGGTGAGGGATGGGGTCTGATGTATTGAGATGGACAGCTCCCTGAAAAATTCCTGTATTTTTTTCGACCTGCCTGGATTTGATTCTGGGTCCCTGGTATGGTTAAGGTTGATGGCTTAACTACGTTGGACATTTCCCCAACTGAAATGTTACCAAACTGGAAATGTTCTGGATGACAGCCAGATATCTTAACTAGACTACATAGGGAAAATATAATGTTAATTATTAATTAAAAATTCATTCAACTTTACTTTTCTGGAGTGGGATAGGGTGGGGTGAAAATTACAGAGTGATATCATTAATTATTTTTAAGTGTTCTTTAATCTAGTTGTAAAAATCTGACAATCTTACTTTGTCAAGCTGAAACAGAGAACATGCAAATAGATCCCTTGGTGGACTGCCAAGCTTGACGACAAGAAAAAACTATTTAGAAGAATAAGGAGATGGTTTAGGAGTGAACGGGACCTTAACAGTAAGGCTTTACTAGAGCAGTACAGACACGAATGCAATGCTTACAAAACCAATTATTATCAATAACAAAACCAAAACTATTGGTTTGAAGGATTACTGTACCAACACCTGCAGTCATAACCCTTTGTCAGATTCTTACTACTTAGTTTGCAAGGGAAAATATCAGCTCCAGATCCCCCCATTATTCAGATCTCAAATGGTCACTACACAAACAGTATTGAAAACATTATCACTCACATTCTCAGTAGCTTTATCCTTCTGATAATCCACTCAAAGATGACAGCACTCGAGTGGCCATCAGAAGTTTGACACACAAAATGAAGAAATTAAACATATAATTGTAGTTTTTGATGTAATGCTGACAGTTTCACAGTTTTTGAATAAAAACTTTTTCTTCTTTACGTGATGTAACTTGTTTTTTTTAATGTGTTCTCTAGAGAGGAATATATAACCTCATTTAAACCGGCATGCCAGATTTTATCATATGGAAATATCTGATTTCATGGATGGACCGGCATGCCGGTCATTCTGCAAAAATATGGTATAATGTCATACATAATAATAGTCACTTTAATTGTAATTAATAAATTATAATACTTAACCTTTATTTATTATTTTTACAAACATAATACATAATACAAATTTTAAAAGATTATTTGATTTATTTCTCATGTTGCAAATTATTTTTTATAGGGAAATCACACTTTTGATGATTGGTTTAGATAATGCTGGAAAAACATCAACAACGAAACATTTACTAGGAGGTATGTTTATCAATTACTTTATTAACAAAATATATATTATTAAAGGACCAATGTTTTATACAGATAAAATATACTTATTTTATTATATTCAAAAATCTGTAAAAATATCAACATATTAGAGTTTTTATTAACACTTTTGAGGCAGTTCATGGGATATATGGGAATGACTTTTGACTCCTACAGCACTATTCGTGTAACTTTCCTGAAAAGCTCTGGTTTAAGTATGTTTGCCTGCATTTCCTACAGCCATTGTCTTTTGTAAGTAATATGTTCATGGCTCTGTCTATTTACAAAATTTTAAGATTGATATAGAAATTTTTCAATTTTTATTGAATTTTTTTGCAACAAAAGGTTTGTTTTCTTGCCATCTTTTTCCATCAAAGTTATTACTATTATTAAATAATTTAATGTTTAGTTCTTTTAAAATATAAGTACAAATAGGCAAAAACATCACAATTATTGCAGTTTAATGCATTTTTTTTTTTTTTTTTATGGAGTGTTATATGGAGTGTTAATTTACTTATTTACTGAAATGGCATATAAACAAAACCAAAAACTAAAATTCCATTGCACAAATTGTCATAAGTCTTTGTCAGATGATAGAAAACAGTTAATTGAATGAAAACAACTCATTGCTCAATCAGAATTGAGCAAGGATTTTTCAAATAGTGCAATTATAAAAAAAAATGCCAAAAAATTTGATTTGGTGGCCATTTTGCAATTTGTATGCTTAACACAGTGAACTGCTAATAGAAATAAAACAAAAAAGATGGGGGGGAAAGCCAAAAAACAATGTTTGAAATACTTTCTCAACTGCATAGTACAGTAGAACCTCGAAAACTCGTCCCTCGATAACTTAGCATTCCGGATAACTGGTCCACACCTTGGCAGGGCGAAAAAATCCTTAGTTAATTAATTTTCATTATAGACAGCTTTATAAAAGTATAAAAGCTCTCATAAAGTATTTTTCTGAGGTCTGTCTTATCAGGTAAATTACTGTACACAGTGTATTCATTAATTTTCATTTTCATGTAGTGGCTCTATGCCTTCATAAAGGACGTACTTTTCCTTTGTTTAAGGGTATTTGGGCAGTTTATTCTCTGTTATATTCTGTACAAGTAAATACTGTACAAGTACAGTACAGTATTTTCTGAGGAAATACTCGTACTTATTTTTTTTAACCCCATTCCCGATAACTCGGCATTTTCACAAACTCGGCCACCCTTCGGTCCACATTAGGTCGAGTTTTCGAGGTTCTACTGTAATTAAATGTCGTGCTAAATAGCAAATTTGAGGTGTAGAGTATATGGCAATTTACATTATGTGAAGATTTTATTTTATTTCTGTTCTAAAAAGTTTCTGTAGACTATATGCTGGATGTATATAGCATGTAGTAGTCTTCTGATATACATATAGGGCCAATTGCAGAGACAATGTTTAGATGACGATTTAGAGAATTATCTAGACCGTGGTTCAGAAAAATTTCATTGCAGAGACGGCATTTCTCACTTGACAGCAGATTTAGACTGTTTTAATTTGAGTGGTAGTTTTGTTCATGGAAAAGTTTAGATAAAAATGGATATTGTTCCTTCAATAAATGTTGTTGTAAATGGTACAAATTGACAAAATGATTCATTAATTAATTATTTGGAGTGAAAATAATAAAATGAAATACTTTAAATACTTTAAATTTGTTTTAAATGTTCCAGTTCCGGTATTCAAACGGGTGAAGACTTAAAACCATAATTAATTTAAATCAGATGCATTTATTTAAAATTCAAGTATCGTGTTGGTTATAAAACGATAATGCATTTCGGGATCATCATTGTTAATCCCCTGGTCAGAATGTTCTGTTAAATAAATGAAACAATTTTAATAATTACCAAAACCTTTTTATAGAAATAAAAAAACATAATAATAATAATAATACAGTAGAAGTAGAAGAGATTACAGAACATCAAGTAAAATTTGCTATACAAAAATTATTGAATTGGAAATCACCGGGAATAGACAAAATTCAAAATTATTACATTAAGTATTTGACTAGTGTTCACAAATATTTAGCTGTATTATTTACAAATATAATCTTAGGAATAGAGAAGTTAGAAGATTGGTTTACTACAGGTAAAGTCATACTTATACCCAAAAATGAAAACTCGGAAGATCCGAAAAACTGGAGACCAATAGCGTGCCTACCAAGTATGTATAAATTACTTACTGCTGTATTGGCTGAAGTGCTTTATGACCACTGCCATGAGAACGGCATAATAGCAGAGGAACAGAGAGGGTGTCGCCGCAGAGCCAGGGGTTGTAAAGATCATCTAATGGTCAATAAAGCAATATTGGAGGATGCACACCAGTCTCAAAGAAATTTGAGTATGGCGTGGATAGACTATCAAAAAGCCTACGATAGTGTATCACATGAATGGCTTCTTAAAATTCT
>NW_019385559.1:0-8087 GCF_000671375.1 Centruroides sculpturatus | reverse complement strand
GTAGAACTTCGGAGACATCATTAATATAAATAATTTTAATCGCCGTTGAATAAGAAATGTTTCTTTCACAAGAAATGTATAAAATTACAGTACTGTATTAGACTTACGGTACCTAATTTACATACTGACAGACGATAGTTAGCGTAAAAATCTCCGTAGCGTGGCGCCACGCTAGACGGCGGAAATTATATATTTAATTATAACAAAGTTACAATAAGTTAATATATAATTATATATACAGTACCTAATTTATATATAATTAATATATAATTATATGTACAGTACCTAATTTATATATAATTTATATAATACTGTCCAGACGATAGAAATCTCTCCGTAGCGTGGCGCTACGGACGGCGGAAAAGTAGTTCGGCTTCCCGATGACGTTTGAGGTGTTTATAGGGAACTTTTACTATTTTTTACGGATACCGGTAGCAATTTTTTCGTAGTTTTATAGGAATCGTAACTATAGGGACCGTAATTATAGGGGGGTCGACTGTAGTTATTCTGTGTGGACTACACTGACCATCTACCCTGATCTTAAAAATAACACCTTCCTCTCAAAGCCAATGTTAATTGGTGTAAGCTGAGATAATTTACAGTTTCTTAAATATGTTTATTTTTGCATTTTTGAATCAAATAACAATAAAATACACAAAGCACTTTCAGAATTTCAAAAGTATTTTATGTCATTAGAAAGAAGACAAAATGAAGAAATTAAACTTATAATTATAGTTTTTGATGTAAAGCTGACAGTTTCACAGTTTTCAAATAAAAACTTGTTTGTTTTTATGTGACATAACTTGTTTGTTTTTTTAATGCACTCTCTAGAGAGGGATCTATAATCTTACTTAAACTGGCATGCCAGTTTTTACGATATGGAAATATCTGATTTTGTGGTCTCTCTGGATAGACTGGCATGCTGATCATTCTTCAAAAATATGGTATATATAGGGCATGGATGCTATTAAATTTTGATAGTTAAAGGGTAAGCAAGTGGGAAGATAGAAGAGGGTCATATGTCATATCTCAAGTGGGGTCAGATTTAATGAAAGGTGTACTTGTTAGAATTGACAATTTTATTAAAACTCACTCCTACCCAAAATAAGTCTTTTGGCTTTTTATAATAATTAATAATTTAAAAATTATTGTTTGATAAAGGCTCATAACAGATGGTGCTACACATTAACTGTGTAAATTATGAATGCCAGGAAAGTAATGCAAGATCCTTTGTCAGAAAAAAATTGATAGATAATTTGATAAAAAGTATAATGTACTCATTGACAAAAAAGTTATGCACCAAGAAGAAGACATTGGAATTGAATGAAATTTTATTAATGCAAACATAATAACAACGGTGATAACTACATAGCAAATGGACAGTTTTCTATGAAATGATGATATCTGTAAAGGAACCATTCGTACCCTGTATGCTTTCTTCTTGCTTGGACAAATGAGATGGTAAGTTGGGCATGGAGGCTTATAGGTATTGTATGCTCTCCTGAAACAGATTTGTCTACAGATGTTATAAATTCTGCTTCAGATTTCTTACATGGATTGGCCAAAACTGACATCTCCTCTGGTTCTACAAATGCTCAATGAGTGACAAATCTGAGACTGAACAGGCCATGGAAGTGTGGCAACATCTGTCTGCAACCAAGCATTATCTTGTTGCAGGATTTCCTAAGATTTGCTGTGTTATCAAAGTCCTTTGTACTACTACTAGGGTCATCTGACTTTCATATGAGATGACTATCCAGACTAGCATGTCAGCAGTGGAGGCAATGTGCCACTGAACAATAAAAGCAGGACTGAAGTGCTCACCAGTGGTCTTGTACATGTTAACACAGTAATGGTCTGCTTCCAAATGGAACTGGGATTTGATGCTAAAGACAATATGCTGCCAGTCTGTAGCAGTCCATGTTTCTCTCATAGCACCATTGCAAATGAAGTCAACAATGTTGGAATGCTAATGGTAGAAGATATAGCAGTTGCCTACAGAAGTTGCTTTTCAATGTTAAGGGAAGAGACTCAGTTCTTTAGGCTTCCATCTATCTCTGGATGGTGGACAAAGCTATATGAGTTTGTGCCATGATCAGATGATCCTCTCCCTTGGTAATTTAATTGGAATATCCAAAATCTGCTTGTCATATATATGTATCTGCTGTTCTCAGTACGTCTTCACAGTTAGGTTAGATAGCAAGCAATTCAGTGAAATGACTATCCTGCTTCAACTAAGTTGTGTCATCTATTACATGTCTTTGACTACATCATACTGGCATGCCTGGCATTCAAAGACCTTCAAACAACAGGTATTCTGAAAATTGAGAACACGGTGAGCAATATAACAAAATACAGAAACCAGAGGAAATGTCAGAAAATAAATTCATATCTTAGAAATCAAGAACATACTTTGGAATACTCAACTAATAAAGACTTATCAAATTAGAGTTAAAACATTCTTGTTTCATTAAATTTTTTTGATTTCTATGGTTTAAATTTATTTTTTAACATAATACAATGAGCTGCTGCCAGTCTTTTTACAGGCAATCTGGGGACTTATCTGATGAGCAGTCAGACTATATGAGACATAGCTCTACGTCAAGTTTTGCAGTAGTCAGATAGTTCTTGGCCCACCAGTGGCCAAGCAGTTCTGTTCCCTGATCACTGGGAGTTTGGTTATGGGTTCGCACCTTGCCAGGACGGGCTGGCGACATGGAGTTTTCTGGATTTTCTCCACATCTGTAATATCTGAATAGGGGCTAGTTACCCTTAAAAAGACTTTCCGGGAGGCATCCCCAGGCAGATTGTCAGAGTGTTGCATTGCCATAACTTAATAAAACAGACAGACAGATAGTTCTATTTAAGTGTAATTATGTTTTTCAGCAATTAATGAATACAGGAAAAATTTATCACTAGAATATGTAGCCAAGAAATTTTCAGATTTATAATTAACAAATAATTTATGCAATAGTAATTCCAAAAATCAATAGATACAGAGAAAGATTAACTTCAAAAAAATCAATAGTTTGGATATTTAGTATTTATTTCAATGCTGCTACTGAAAAAAAAATCAATAACTGTAAATGTTTAAGTTAAATATGAATATAAAGTTTTTTCAGATGAAAATTTTTTTATAAAATAGATGTTATTTTTCAAATGCTTTTTTAATTACAGTTTAATATATTTTTCTGTCTGATTAATTTTATATCTATATTATTAAGTATTTTGTTTTCAAATGTTTTTCTCTTAATGATATAATTGGAACCTGATTAACTCGAATCGGTTGGTGTAAAAAATTCACACTTTTAATCAAAAAGTTTAGAGTTATGGAGATTTAGCTAAAAATAAAGATTTTGTGCATTGGTTTATAAGTGACTTATAATAAGCAATCCCTATGATATTTCCCTGGCCTTATAATTTAGAATCGTTGTGTCAATGTAAACCTCTGTGTTGTTCAGAAACTCAAACACTTAACCAAACGGTTAAGTAAGCTACCGAGTAATGCTTTCCCCAATGGTGGATCTGTTCACTCCTAAGTGTTTAGTAAGGGTTTTTTTAAATTGCAATAATTTGTGCCTAGAATCAATTTGTTTTTTATTTTATCACAAACTTACCACTCTTTACAATTGTTAAATTTTTAAAATTTTGCTGCAAAGGTTAATATTTTTACTTAGAATCAGACTATAATCATTTTTTTAAAATTAATTTATCAAAAATCCATTTATTTATTATGTCAGCTAGTTGGAGAAATCAATCAGCAATCAATTAAAATAAAAAAGCAGGTTTGAATGGCAGTTGTGGTCAGTATCTAGGTGAGGGTTGTCCAACCTTTTTTCCTAATGGGCCAAATTAGAAATTTACATATACAGGTAACCCCTGTATAACACGGGAGTTATGTTCCAAAAAATTGCCTTGTTATGCAAATTCGTGTTATACAAAACAAAAAACTAGTGCAAAATGGGGGGGTAGGTTCCAAAAATTAAAAAACATGCTGTTAAATTCTTATTTAAATCGGATTTATTATTCATTTTTTTCATAGGTAAAATACTTATTTATTATTAAAGTAAATATTTTACCAGAGGATTATTCATCCTATATGATGATCTCAGCATGAGCATCATCAACTGGTAACAGTTTTTGGGTGTGTTCGTTAATAGCTGTCACTCTTCAACGGGAGTGCGCTGCTGTTTGTAGGCACCGTTTAGGAATGACGGTCAAAGAAAGATGGCAGTGCCTGCACTATTGATAATATCGTGATGGAGGAATCTATAATTCTAAAATGAGCTTTTAGAGGCAAAAGAAGGGTCCCAATTGTAAAAGTTAACTATTAAATGGATTATTTGTTGAAAGAGCATTCAAAGTAACCACAAAAACAACTAGAATGCTCGTGCAGAGTTACGCGGAGGTATAAAAGAACGTACCCTTTATTACATTTCATGTTGTACAAGGGTTTTACCCAATTCCTGAACTGTGTTAGAGTGAACTTGTGCTATAAAAGCACCGTGTTATATGGGGGTTACCTGTATTCAGCAGGCTACGAAAGTACTTTAATAAATATAAATATATATATGTATATATAATTACAAAAAATAATGTGTTATAGACAGTAAAAAAATAAATTACTCTCACAAAATAAAAATAAATTCAATGCAATTTTTGACATTGCCTTTCTTTTATATTATTATCAATATTTGCTTCTATGGTACTAGTCTTAATTCTAAGAATGTTAGTTAATTAAATGGGAATCACTTAACCTATCTCTTTTAGCAATTTTGGTGTTTTTCTTGCACGAAAAGAATTATTCACAACAGTATGTACTGTACTATCCCATATGCATAACAGTTCTCTAGATGAAACAGTTTTCTAAGTGTATCCAGTGAAATGAGAATAATTTTTATGACATACTTTACCAAAATAAATGAAAATATACCTAAAAAATTTAAGGTGCAGTGGGCTGCATAAAAATATTAAGTGGGTTGCAGTGCAGCCCACAGGCCGTGGGTTGAACATCCCTGATCTAGATCATACATGCTGTCTGGAAGCCTCAACCCCCTGCCCTGCATCACATGACACAATATTTATTTTTAGTCATATGTGGTTCCCACATTTTATAGAAAGTTGCTGATTAGTTTATTCAATAGACACATGTTCCGAATTTTAATTTAAATAAAATAATTGAGAGTTTATATCTAAACCTCATTCGAGTTAACCAGTTCGATTTAATATGTAAATCCCCATGCTAGGTGATTGGGAAAGAAAATGATTTTTGAGTAAACATGACTTTGAGTTATCCAGGTTCCACAGTATTTGCCAAAACATATTAACAAACATTTTCACTATTATTATTTTTCAGCCTTCTATAGATTTTTCAATTAGTAACATTAGAATTTTATTTAACATATGTGCTTGAAAATTTAAGATTACAACAAACAAATAGAATCTTACAATTACAAATAACAAAAATTCATTATTATTACATTAATATTTAAATTGTTAAATATTTACTTATATCTATTTACAATTACAGTAGACCCCCTATAAAACGGGTTCATATAATGAGATTCATATATAACTGCAAAAAAATTGCAACCATATTCATATAAACATGCTAAAAGAAACTCTTAAAATAAGGTAAAACGTCATTGCCCACTCGTGTTGCGACAGGATTGGTTGAATCTAGACCAATAGCAGATATTGCACAAACCGTTGAGTTTAAACAGGCAGCGGACCTACTAAAAACCATTTATTATTTAACGGCCATAAAAATTATATTTATATTAATGATGTCTCCAAAGTTCAGCGAATTTTTCACAGAAAAATAATTTATCAGGAAATATGCACCCGCCGTTTGATGCGCCACTCCATGACGACAACAAGCTGAAGCAATGGTGTCGTCGAACGGTGCACACTCGGTAACTAATCCTACAATTTTTTGTTTATAGCATAGTTTATATGGATTATTCATAAAAAATTATACATGCTTTGGAAATGTTGAGTCAAATTAGTCTAGAATCAGTTAACTTTATGGAAGAAAACTTTTCAAACAGCCATAGTCTGTAAACTGCATACGTGCCGGGCTGTGATTGGCTCATGTATTTAATTAATTAAGGACTCATAGAACATGAATTTCATAAAAAGCGGAATGTATCTACTGTGTTATAGGGGGGCCGACTGTAATTATTTAAAACTAGTCTTTTTAATTGACTTCAAAAGTAGGGATAGATGGAAAGAAGTATGATAATTCCAAACTATTATAAAAATTTTTGTATTTTTAAAATGTGAAAAATGTAAATGTCACTGTGTTTAAACTTTTGTTCTTGCACATCTTTGTTCTATGTATAAAACTGTTTTGAAGAAGATATTTTGTAATGCTCTAGATTTTTTCTATATGTTTCTTTTGATTATTATGTGGTTATTTATCTGAACTTTTCACATCCAAAAAGCTGAATTTGCTTTATTTTCTAATTATATTGATTTCTGTATTAAAAAGAAAGCCCATTCTTTAGATGCAAAGACTCCATGGATTATTGTAAAAAANAAATAATCTCACAATATAACGAGGCTGAATAAATGATAATTGCTTATTGACCTCGACACAACTTTCCTGTTTATAACATTAAATTATAGTTCGGACATAATTGAGGATGAAGTGAGATATAGTAGTATACGTTGAAACATAATGGGTAGCAACAACACTAGGTTAACATTATATCAACATGAGAAAATTGATGTTTCAATTTAAATATTGTAATCCATTTAATAAGATTTTAAAAGATTTTTCCAACAGTTCAACGACCGAAGTAACGTAACGTGTATTTATTCTTTCCTTTTATTTATATTTAATTATTAAATAGACGAAGTAATCCTTGTAATGTTCACATTGGATTGTTGTAGGATACGTTAATGTAAAGCAGCTCTAAGCTTTTCCGGATGGAAGGTGACTCATGTGATAAATCTTTTTATCTTTCTGTTTAAACATTATTTGTAATATCCTGCTGCAAAAATCCATTTTAGTCTGTAACCGGCACGTGTTAAATCCCTAAATTCTTTCCTTTTTTCCTGTACGGGTTTATTGTATTTGTATTACAGTACTTGTCTCCTTTACTCTACAAATTCCTCGTTTTAAGCTGTTGACTAGCCGAAACGGAGCGAAACATAGAATTTTTTCCCCCCTTCCTTTTACGAAATTAATAAAGCCGACGTTTCTCCCAGAAAATTGATTTTTAATATTTGATTAAATCTAAGAAGATTTTTGTTAAACTTCCATAATATTTTATTCTATACGGTATTAATTTTTTTAACACACAAAAATTACACATATTAGTATAAGAGTGAAAGTTTAAAAAAGATATTTACTGTGTATTTAATTATTACTATTATAACACGTTCTTTGAAATATAAAAATTTATCATCATTATATTGATAAATTAGAAGAAGTGAGTCAATATAAAAGTGTCTCTTGCAGAGTAAGAAATTTACATTTTAAATATGTAATGTTCTGGAAGTGAATTTAGTTCAAGTGATTACAATATTAAATAATTGTTTCTGAATGAAATTGTCATTGGCAAAATTATTAAAGATAAGGAGGAAGAATGTGATTATTTTGATACTAATTTAGTGAAATAATTTTATTGGATTAAAATTTTATTGTTTAAAAATAATAATATAAAAATATAAATTGCACAAATTATTTTAAAATGTCTGTAATGTCACACAATAAGATTCTTTTAATAATAATCAAAATGCTATTTAATGTATTTTCAGTATCTATAAACTCTGAGAATCATGCTGGTAGCAGATTTAAAGATGACTTCCGATTAAAAAAGTTTTTAATTAAATATTTGGAAAATTTAAAAATTATCTAGCAGTTTTAATGTGTTATTGCCTTACTGTGTGATCTAACATATTCTTATTTTATATCCATTATTTGACATTAATAATGTGATTAAATTCAAAGAATAAATGCTTTTGATTTTAATGTCTACAATAATATACTAGACATACTAGAGAAAGAGGCAGAAGGCATTACCTATTTAGGTATATCCTTAAGAAATGAAGAGAAGTGAGAAGGTTAAGTAGTAGAG